>NW_027457780.1:0-91678 GCF_050624435.1 Tenrec ecaudatus
GCTAGGGCTCCCCTAGCCTTCAGGCTAGGGCACCCCTGGGCTTTAGGCTCCCCTAGGCTAAGGCTAGGGCTCCCCTAGCCTTCAGGCTAGGGCACCCCTGGGCTTTAGGCTCCCCTAGGCTAAGGCTAGGGCTCCCCTAGCCTTCAGGCTAGGGCACCCCTGGGCTTTAGGCTCCCCTAGGCTAAGGCTAGGGCTCCCCTAGCCTTCAGGCTAGGGCACCCCTGGGCTTTAGGCTCCCCTAGGCTAAGGCTAGGGCTCCCCTAGCCTTCAGGCTAGGGCACCCCTGGGCTTTAGGCTCCCCTAGGCTAAGGCTAGGGCTCCCCTAGCCTTCAGGCTAGGGCACCCCTGGGCTTTAGGCTCCCCTAGGCTAAGGCTAGGGCTCCCCTAGCCTTCAGGCTAGGGCACCCCTGGGCTTTAGGCTCCCCTAGGCTAAGGCTAGGGCTCCCCTAGCCTTCAGGCTAGGGCACCCCTGGGCTTTAGGCTCCCCTAGGCTAAGGCTAGGGCTCCCTAGCCTTCAGGCTAGGGCACCCCTGGGCTTTAGGCTCCCCTAGGCTAAGGCTAGGGCTCCCCTAGCCTTCAGGCTAGGGCACCCCTGGGCTTTAGGCTCCCCTAGGCTAAGGCTAGGGCTCCCCTAGCCTTCAGGCTAGGGCACCCCTGGGCTTTAGGCTCCCCTAGGCTAAGGCTAGGGCTCCCCTAGCCTTCAGGCTAGGGCACCCCTGGGCTTTAGGCTCCCCTAGGCTAAGGCTAGGGCTCCCCTAGCCTTCAGGCTAGGGCACCCCTGGGCTTTAGGCTCCCCTAGGCTAAGGCTAGGGCTCCCCTAGCCTTCAGGCTAGGGCACCCCTGGGCTTTAGGCTCCCCTAGGCTAAGGCTAGGGCTCCCCTAGCCTTCAGGCTAGGGCACCCCTGGGCTTTAGGCTCCCCTAGGCTAAGGCTAGGGCTCCCCTAGCCTTCAGGCTAGGGCACCCCTGGGCTTTAGGCTCCCCTAGGCTAAGGCTAGGGCTCCCCTAGCCTTCAGGCTAGGGCACCCCTGGGCTTTAGGCTCCCCTAGGCTAAGGCTAGGGCTCCCCTAGCCTTCAGGCTAGGGCACCCTGGGCTTTAGGCTCCCCTAGGCTAAGGCTAGGGCTCCCCTAGCCTTCAGGCTAGGGCACCCCTGGGCTTTAGGCTCCCCTAGGCTAAGGCTAGGGCTCCCCTAGCCTTCAGGCTAGGGCACCCCTGGGCTTTAGGCTCCCCTAGGCTAAGGCTAGGGCTCCCCTAGCCTTCAGGCTAGGGCACCCCTGGGCTTTAGGCTCCCCTAGGCTAAGGCTAGGGCTCCCCTAGCCTTCAGGCTAGGGCACCCCTGGGCTTTAGGCTCCCCTAGGCTAAGGCTAGGGCTCCCCTAGCCTTCAGGCTAGGGCACCCCTGGGCTTTAGGCTCCCCTAGGCTAAGGCTAGGCTCCCCTAGCCTTCAGGCTAGGGCACCCCTGGGCTTTAGGCTCCCCTAGGCTAAGGCTAGGGCTCCCCTAGCCTTCAGGCTAGGGCACCCCTGGGCTTTAGGCTCCCCTAGGCTAAGGCTAGGGCTCCCCTAGCCTTCAGGCTAGGGCACCCCTGGGCTTTAGGCTCCCCTAGGCTAAGGCTAGGGCTCCCCTAGCCTTCAGGCTAGGGCACCCCTGGGCTTTAGGCTCCCTAGGCTAAGGCTAGGGCTCCCCTAGCCTTCAGGCTAGGGCACCCTGGGCTTTAGGCTCCCCTAGGCTAAGGCTAGGGCTCCCCTAGCCTTCAGGCTAGGGCACCCCTGGGCTTTAGGCTCCCTAGGCTAAGGCTAGGGCTCCCCTAGCCTTCAGGCTAGGGCACCCCTGGGCTTTAGGCTCCCCTAGGCTAAGGCTAGGGCTCCCCTAGCCTTCAGGCTAGGGCACCCTGGCTTTAGGCTCCCCTAGGCTAAGGCTAGGGCTCCCCTAGCCTTCAGGCTAGGGCACCCCTGGGCTTTAGGCTCCCCTAGGCTAAGGCTAGGGCTCCCCTAGCCTTCAGGCTAGGGCACCCCTGGGCTTTAGGCTCCCCTAGGCTAAGGCTAGGGCTCCCCTAGCCTTCAGGCTAGGGCACCCCTGGGCTTTAGGCTCCCCTAGGCTAAGGCTAGGGCTCCCCTAGCCTTCAGGCTAGGGCACCCCTGGGCTTTAGGCTCCCCTAGGCTAAGGCTAGGGCTCCCCTAGCCTTCAGGCTAGGGCACCCCTGGGCTTTAGGCTCCCCTAGGCTAAGGCTAGGGCTCCCCTAGCCTTCAGGCTAGGGCACCCCTGGGCTTTAGGCTCCCCTAGGCTAAGGCTAGGGCTCCCCTAGCCTTCAGGCTAGGGCACCCCTGGGCTTTAGGCTCCCTAGGCTAAGGCTAGGGCTCCCCTAGCCTTCAGGCTAGGGCACCCCTGGGCTTTAGGCTCCCCTAGGCTAAGGCTAGGGCTCCCCTAGCCTTCAGGCTAGGGCACCCCTGGGCTTTAGGCTCCCCTAGGCTAAGGCTAGGGCTCCCCTAGCCTTCAGGCTAGGGCACCCCTGGGCTTTAGGCTCCCCTAGGCTAAGGCTAGGGCTCCCCTAGCCTTCAGGCTAGGGCACCCCTGGGCTTTAGGCTCCCCTAGGCTAAGGCTAGGGCTCCCCTAGCCTTCAGGCTAGGGCACCCCTGGGCTTTAGGCTCCCTAGGCTAAGGCTAGGGCTCCCCTAGCCTTCAGGCTAGGGCACCCCTGGGCTTTAGGCTCCCCTAGGCTAAGGCTAGGGCTCCCCTAGCCTTCAGGCTAGGGCACCCCTGGGCTTTAGGCTCCCCTAGGCTAAGGCTAGGGCTCCCCTAGCCTTCAGGCTAGGGCACCCCTGGGCTTTAGGCTCCCCTAGGCTAAGGCTAGGGCTCCCCTAGCCTTCAGGCTAGGGCACCCCTGGGCTTTAGGCTCCCCTAGCTAAGGCTAGGGCTCCCCTAGCCTTCAGGCTAGGGCACCCTGGGCTTTAGGCTCCCCTAGGCTAAGGCTAGGGCTCCCCTAGCCTTCAGGCTAGGGCACCCCTGGGCTTTAGGCTCCCCTAGGCTAAGGCTAGGGCTCCCCTAGCCTTCAGGCTAGGGCACCCCTGGGCTTTAGGCTCCCCTAGGCTAAGGCTAGGGCTCCCCCTAGCCTTCAGGCTAGGGCACCCCTGGGCTTTAGGCTCCCCTAGGCTAAGGCTAGGGCTCCCCTAGCCTTCAGGCTAGGGCACCCCTGGGCTTTAGGCTCCCCTAGGCTAAGGCTAGGGCTCCCCTAGCCTTCAGGCTAGGGCACCCCTGGGCTTTAGGCTCCCTAGGCTAAGGCTAGGGCTCCCTAGCCTTCAGGCTAGGGCACCCCTGGGCTTTAGGCTCCCCTAGGCTAAGGCTAGGGCTCCCCTAGCCTTCAGGCTAGGGCACCCCTGGGCTTTAGGCTCCCCTAGGCTAAGGCTAGGGCTCCCCTAGCCTTCAGGCTAGGGCACCCCTGGGCTTTAGGCTCCCCTAGGCTAAGGCTAGGGCTCCCCTAGCCTTCAGGCTAGGGCACCCCTGGGCTTTAGGCTCCCCTAGGCTAAGGCTAGGGCTCCCCTAGCCTTCAGGCTAGGGCACCCCTGGGCTTTAGGCTCCCCTAGGCTAAGGCTAGGGCTCCCCTAGCCTTCAGGCTAGGGCACCCCTGGGCTTTAGGCTCCCCTAGGCTAAGGCTAGGGCTCCCCTAGCCTTCAGGCTAGGGCACCCCTGGGCTTTAGGCTCCCCTAGGCTAAGGCTAGGGCTCCCCTAGCCTTCAGGCTAGGGCACCCCTGGGCTTTAGGCTCCCCTAGGCTAAGGCTAGGGCTCCCCTAGCCTTCAGGCTAGGGCACCCCTGGGCTTTAGCTCCCTAGGCTAAGGCTAGGGCTCCCCTAGCCTTCAGGCTAGGGCACCCCTGGGCTTTAGGCTCCCCTAGGCTAAGGCTAGGGCTCCCCTAGCCTTCAGGCTAGGGCACCCCTGGGCTTTAGGCTCCCCTAGGCTAAGGCTAGGGCTCCCCTAGCCTTCAGGCTAGGGCACCCCTGGGCTTTAGGCTCCCCTAGGCTAAGGCTAGGGCTCCCCTAGCCTTCAGGCTAGGGCACCCCTGGGCTTTAGGCTCCCCTAGGCTAAGGCTAGGGCTCCCCTAGCCTTCAGGCTAGGGCACCCCTGGGCTTTAGGCTCCCCTAGGCTAAGGCTAGGGCTCCCCTAGCCTTCAGGCTAGGGCACCCCTGGGCTTTAGGCTCCCCTAGGCTAAGGCTAGGGCTCCCCTAGCCTTCAGGCTAGGGCACCCCTGGGCTTTAGGCTCCCCTAGGCTAAGGCTAGGGCTCCCCTAGCCTTCAGGCTAGGGCACCCCTGGGCTTTAGGCTCCCCTAGGCTAAGGCTAGGGCTCCCCTAGCCTTCAGGCTAGGGCACCCCTGGGCTTTAGGCTCCCCTAGGCTAAGGCTAGGGCTCCCCTAGCCTTCAGGCTAGGGCACCCTGGGCTTTAGGCTCCCCTAGGCTAAGGCTAGGGCTCCCCTAGCCTTCAGGCTAGGGCACCCCTGGGCTTTAGGCTCCCCTAGGCTAAGGCTAGGGCTCCCCTAGCCTTCAGGCTAGGGCACCCCTGGGCTTTAGGCTCCCCTAGGCTAAGGCTAGGGCTCCCCTAGCCTTCAGGCTAGGGCACCCCTGGGCTTTAGGCTCCCCTAGGCTAAGGCTAGGGCTCCCCTAGCCTTCAGGCTAGGGCACCCCTGGGCTTTAGGCTCCCCTAGGCTAAGGCTAGGGCTCCCCTAGCCTTCAGGCTAGGGCACCCCTGGGCTTTAGGCTCCCCTAGGCTAAGGCTAGGGCTCCCCTAGCCTTCAGGCTAGGGCACCCCTGGGCTTTAGGCTCCCCTAGGCTAAGGCTAGGGCTCCCCTAGCCTTCAGGCTAGGGCACCCCTGGGCTTTAGGCTCCCCTAGGCTAAGGCTAGGGCTCCCCTAGCCTTCAGGCTAGGGCACCCCTGGGCTTTAGGCTCCCCTAGGCTAAGGCTAGGGCTCCCCTAGCCTTCAGGCTAGGGCACCCCTGGGCTTTAGGCTCCCCTAGGCTAAGGCTAGGGCTCCCCTAGCCTTCAGGCTAGGGCACCCCTGGGCTTTAGGCTCCCCTAGGCTAAGGCTAGGGCTCCCCTAGCCTTCAGGCTAGGGCACCCCTGGGCTTTAGGCTCCCCTAGGCTAAGGCTAGGGCTCCCCTAGCCTTCAGGCTAGGGCACCCCTGGGCTTTAGGCTCCCCTAGGCTAAGGCTAGGGCTCCCCTAGCCTTCAGGCTAGGGCACCCCTGGGCTTTAGGCTCCCCTAGGCTAAGGCTAGGGCTCCCCTAGCCTTCAGGCTAGGGCACCCCTGGGCTTTAGGCTCCCCTAGGCTAAGGCTAGGGCTCCCCTAGCCTTCAGGCTAGGGCACCCCTGGGCTTTAGGCTCCCCTAGGCTAAGGCTAGGGCTCCCCTAGCCTTCAGGCTAGGGCACCCCTGGGCTTTAGGCTCCCCTAGGCTAAGGCTAGGGCTCCCCTAGCCTTCAGGCTAGGGCACCCCTGGGCTTAGGCTCCCCTAGGCTAAGGCTAGGGCTCCCCTAGCCTTCAGGCTAGGGCACCCCTGGGCTTTAGGCTCCCCTAGGCTAAGGCTAGGGCTCCCCTAGCCTTCAGGCTAGGGCACCCCTGGGCTTTAGGCTCCCCTAGGCTAAGGCTAGGGCTCCCCTAGCCTTCAGGCTAGGGCACCCCTGGGCTTTAGGCTCCCCTAGGCTAAGGCTAGGGCTCCCCTAGCCTTCAGGCTAGGGCACCCCTGGGCTTTAGGCTCCCCTAGGCTAAGGCTAGGGCTCCCCTAGCCTTCAGGCTAGGGCACCCCTGGGCTTTAGGCTCCCCTAGGCTAAGGCTAGGGCTCCCCTAGCCTTCAGGCTAGGGCACCCCTGGGCTTTAGGCTCCCCTAGGCTAAGGCTAGGGCTCCCCTAGCCTTCAGGCTAGGGCACCCCTGGGCTTTAGGCTCCCCTAGGCTAAGGCTAGGGCTCCCCTAGCCTTCAGGCTAGGGCACCCCTGGGCTTTAGGCTCCCCTAGGCTAAGGCTAGGGCTCCCCTAGCCTTCAGGCTAGGGCACCCCTGGGCTTTAGGCTCCCCTAGGCTAAGGCTAGGGCTCCCCTAGCCTTCAGGCTAGGGCACCCCTGGGCTTTAGGCTCCCCTAGGCTAAGGCTAGGGCTCCCCTAGCCTTCAGGCTAGGGCACCCCTGGGCTTTAGGCTCCCCTAGGCTAAGGCTAGGGCTCCCCTAGCCTTCAGGCTAGGGCACCCCTGGGCTTTAGGCTCCCCTAGGCTAAGGCTAGGGCTCCCCTAGCCTTCAGGCTAGGGCACCCCTGGGCTTTAGGCTCCCCTAGGCTAAGGCTAGGGCTCCCCTAGCCTTCAGGCTAGGGCACCCCTGGGCTTTAGGCTCCCCTAGGCTAAGGCTAGGGCTCCCCTAGCCTTCAGGCTAGGGCACCCCTGGGCTTTAGGCTCCCCTAGGCTAAGGCTAGGGCTCCCCTAGCCTTCAGGCTAGGGCACCCCTGGGCTTTAGGCTCCCCTAGGCTAAGGCTAGGGCTCCCCTAGCCTTCAGGCTAGGGCACCCCTGGGCTTTAGGCTCCCCTAGGCTAAGGCTAGGGCTCCCCTAGCCTTCAGGCTAGGGCACCCCTGGGCTTTAGGCTCCCCTAGGCTAAGGCTAGGGCTCCCCTAGCCTTCAGGCTAGGGCACCCCTGGGCTTTAGGCTCCCCTAGGCTAAGGCTAGGGCTCCCCTAGCCTTCAGGCTAGGGCACCCCTGGGCTTTAGGCTCCCCTAGGCTAAGGCTAGGGCTCCCCTAGCCTTCAGGCTAGGGCACCCCTGGGCTTTAGGCTCCCCTAGGCTAAGGCTAGGGCTCCCCTAGCCTTCAGGCTAGGGCACCCCTGGGCTTTAGGCTCCCCTAGGCTAAGGCTAGGGCTCCCCTAGCCTTCAGGCTAGGGCACCCCTGGGCTTTAGGCTCCCCTAGGCTAAGGCTAGGGCTCCCCTAGCCTTCAGGCTAGGGCACCCCTGGGCTTTAGGCTCCCCTAGGCTAAGGCTAGGGCTCCCCTAGCCTTCAGGCTAGGGCACCCCTGGGCTTTAGGCTCCCCTAGGCTAAGGCTAGGGCTCCCCTAGCCTTCAGGCTAGGGCACCCCTGGGCTTTAGGCTCCCCTAGGCTAAGGCTAGGGCTCCCCTAGCCTTCAGGCTAGGGCACCCCTGGGCTTTAGGCTCCCCTAGGCTAAGGCTAGGGCTCCCCTAGCCTTCAGGCTAGGGCACCCCTGGGCTTTAGGCTCCCCTAGGCTAAGGCTAGGGCTCCCCTAGCCTTCAGGCTAGGGCACCCCTGGGCTTTAGGCTCCCCTAGGCTAAGGCTAGGGCTCCCCTAGCCTTCAGGCTAGGGCACCCCTAGGCTTCAGGCTCCCCTAGGCTAAGGCTAGGGCTCCCCTAGCCTTCAGGCTAGGGCACCCCTAGGCTTCAGGCTCCCCTAGGCTAAGGCTAGGGCTCCCCTAGCCTTCAGGCTAGGGCACCCCTAGGCTTCAGGCTCCCCTAGGCTAAGGCTAGGGCTCCCCTAGCCTTCAGGCTAGGGCACCCCTAGGCTTCAGGCTCCCCTAGGCTAAGGCTAGGGCTCCCCTAGCCTTCAGGCTAGGGCACCCCTAGGCTTCAGGCTCCCCTAGGCTAAGGCTAGGGCTCCCCTAGCCTTCAGGCTAGGGCACCCCTAGGCTTCAGGCTCCCCTAGGCTAAGGCTAGGGCTCCCCTAGCCTTCAGGCTAGGGCACCCCTAGGCTTCAGGCTCCCCTAGGCTAAGGCTAGGGCTCCCCTAGCCTTCAGGCTAGGGCACCCCTAGGCTTCAGGCTCCCCTAGGCTAAGGCTAGGGCTCCCCTAGCCTTCAGGCTAGGGCACCCCTAGGCTTCAGGCTCCCCTAGGCTAAGGCTAGGGCTCCCCTAGCCTTCAGGCTAGGGCACCCCTAGGCTTCAGGCTCCCCTAGGCTAAGGCTAGGGCTCCCCTAGCCTTCAGGCTAGGGCACCCCTAGGCTTCAGGCTCCCCTAGGCTAAGGCTAGGGCTCCCCTAGCCTTCAGGCTAGGGCACCCCTAGGCTTCAGGCTCCCCTAGGCTAAGGCTAGGGCTCCCCTAGCCTTCAGGCTAGGGCACCCCTAGGCTTCAGGCTCCCCTAGGCTAAGGCTAGGGCTCCCCTAGCCTTCAGGCTAGGGCACCCCTAGGCTTCAGGCTCCCCTAGGCTAAGGCTAGGGCTCCCCTAGCCTTCAGGCTAGGGCACCCCTAGGCTTCAGGCTCCCCTAGGCTAAGGCTAGGGCTCCCCTAGCCTTCAGGCTAGGGCACCCCTAGGCTTCAGGCTCCCCTAGGCTAAGGCTAGGGCTCCCCTAGCCTTCAGGCTAGGGCACCCCTAGGCTTCAGGCTCCCCTAGGCTAAGGCTAGGGCTCCCCTAGCCTTCAGGCTAGGGCACCCCTAGGCTTCAGGCTCCCCTAGGCTAAGGCTAGGGCTCCCCTAGCCTTCAGGCTAGGGCACCCCTAGGCTTCAGGCTCCCCTAGGCTAAGGCTAGGGCTCCCCTAGCCTTCAGGCTAGGGCACCCCTAGGCTTCAGGCTCCCCTAGGCTAAGGCTAGGGCTCCCCTAGCCTTCAGGCTAGGGCACCCCTAGGCTTCAGGCTCCCCTAGGCTAAGGCTAGGGCTCCCCTAGCCTTCAGGCTAGGGCACCCCTAGGCTTCAGGCTCCCCTAGGCTAAGGCTAGGGCTCCCCTAGCCTTCAGGCTAGGGCACCCCTAGGCTTCAGGCTCCCCTAGGCTAAGGCTAGGGCTCCCCTAGCCTTCAGGCTAGGGCACCCCTAGGCTTCAGGCTCCCCTAGGCTAAGGCTAGGGCTCCCCTAGCCTTCAGGCTAGGGCACCCCTAGGCTTCAGGCTCCCCTAGGCTAAGGCTAGGGCTCCCCTAGCCTTCAGGCTAGGGCACCCCTAGGCTTCAGGCTCCCCTAGGCTAAGGCTAGGGCTCCCCTAGCCTTCAGGCTAGGGCACCCCTAGGCTTCAGGCTCCCCTAGGCTAAGGCTAGGGCTCCCCTAGCCTTCAGGCTAGGGCACCCCTAGGCTTCAGGCTCCCCTAGGCTAAGGCTAGGGCTCCCCTAGCCTTCAGGCTAGGGCACCCCTAGGCTTCAGGCTCCCCTAGGCTAAGGCTAGGGCTCCCCTAGCCTTCAGGCTAGGGCACCCCTAGGCTTCAGGCTCCCCTAGGCTAAGGCTAGGGCTCCCCTAGCCTTCAGGCTAGGGCACCCCTAGGCTTCAGGCTCCCCTAGGCTAAGGCTAGGGCTCCCCTAGCCTTCAGGCTAGGGCACCCCTAGGCTTCAGGCTCCCCTAGGCTAAGGCTAGGGCTCCCCTAGCCTTCAGGCTAGGGCACCCCTAGGCTTCAGGCTCCCCTAGGCTAAGGCTAGGGCTCCCCTAGCCTTCAGGCTAGGGCACCCCTAGGCTTCAGGCTCCCCTAGGCTAAGGCTAGGGCTCCCCTAGCCTTCAGGCTAGGGCACCCCTAGGCTTCAGGCTCCCCTAGGCTAAGGCTAGGGCTCCCCTAGCCTTCAGGCTAGGGCACCCCTAGGCTTCAGGCTCCCCTAGGCTAAGGCTAGGGCTCCCCTAGCCTTCAGGCTAGGGCACCCCTAGGCTTCAGGCTCCCCTAGGCTAAGGCTAGGGCTCCCCTAGCCTTCAGGCTAGGGCACCCCTAGGCTTCAGGCTCCCCTAGGCTAAGGCTAGGGCTCCCCTAGCCTTCAGGCTAGGGCACCCCTAGGCTTCAGGCTCCCCTAGGCTAAGGCTAGGGCTCCCCTAGCCTTCAGGCTAGGGCACCCCTAGGCTTCAGGCTCCCCTAGGCTAAGGCTAGGGCTCCCCTAGCCTTCAGGCTAGGGCACCCCTAGGCTTCAGGCTCCCCTAGGCTAAGGCTAGGGCTCCCCTAGCCTTCAGGCTAGGGCACCCCTAGGCTTCAGGCTCCCCTAGGCTAAGGCTAGGGCTCCCCTAGCCTTCAGGCTAGGGCACCCCTAGGCTTCAGGCTCCCCTAGGCTAAGGCTAGGGCTCCCCTAGCCTTCAGGCTAGGGCACCCCTAGGCTTCAGGCTCCCCTAGGCTAAGGCTAGGGCTCCCCTAGCCTTCAGGCTAGGGCACCCCTAGGCTTCAGGCTCCCCTAGGCTAAGGCTAGGGCTCCCCTAGCCTTCAGGCTAGGGCACCCCTAGGCTTCAGGCTCCCCTAGGCTAAGGCTAGGGCTCCCCTAGCCTTCAGGCTAGGGCACCCCTAGGCTTCAGGCTCCCCTAGGCTAAGGCTAGGGCTCCCCTAGCCTTCAGGCTAGGGCACCCCTAGGCTTCAGGCTCCCCTAGGCTAAGGCTAGGGCTCCCCTAGCCTTCAGGCTAGGGCACCCCTAGGCTTCAGGCTCCCCTAGGCTAAGGCTAGGGCTCCCCTAGCCTTCAGGCTAGGGCACCCCTAGGCTTCAGGCTCCCCTAGGCTAAGGCTAGGGCTCCCCTAGCCTTCAGGCTAGGGCACCCCTAGGCTTCAGGCTCCCCTAGGCTAAGGCTAGGGCTCCCCTAGCCTTCAGGCTAGGGCACCCCTAGGCTTCAGGCTCCCCTAGGCTAAGGCTAGGGCTCCCCTAGCCTTCAGGCTAGGGCACCCCTAGGCTTCAGGCTCCCCTAGGCTAAGGCTAGGGCTCCCCTAGCCTTCAGGCTAGGGCACCCCTAGGCTTCAGGCTCCCCTAGGCTAAGGCTAGGGCTCCCCTAGCCTTCAGGCTAGGGCACCCCTAGGCTTCAGGCTCCCCTAGGCTAAGGCTAGGGCTCCCCTAGCCTTCAGGCTAGGGCACCCCTAGGCTTCAGGCTCCCCTAGGCTAAGGCTAGGGCTCCCCTAGCCTTCAGGCTAGGGCACCCCTAGGCTTCAGGCTCCCCTAGGCTAAGGCTAGGGCTCCCCTAGCCTTCAGGCTAGGGCACCCCTAGGCTTCAGGCTCCCCTAGGCTAAGGCTAGGGCTCCCCTAGCCTTCAGGCTAGGGCACCCCTAGGCTTCAGGCTCCCCTAGGCTAAGGCTAGGGCTCCCCTAGCCTTCAGGCTAGGGCACCCCTAGGCTTCAGGCTCCCCTAGGCTAAGGCTAGGGCTCCCCTAGCCTTCAGGCTAGGGCACCCCTAGGCTTCAGGCTCCCCTAGGCTAAGGCTAGGGCTCCCCTAGCCTTCAGGCTAGGGCACCCCTAGGCTTCAGGCTCCCCTAGGCTAAGGCTAGGGCTCCCCTAGCCTTCAGGCTAGGGCACCCCTAGGCTTCAGGCTCCCCTAGGCTAAGGCTAGGGCTCCCCTAGCCTTCAGGCTAGGGCACCCCTAGGCTTCAGGCTCCCCTAGGCTAAGGCTAGGGCTCCCCTAGCCTTCAGGCTAGGGCACCCCTAGGCTTCAGGCTCCCCTAGGCTAAGGCTAGGGCTCCCCTAGCCTTCAGGCTAGGGCACCCCTAGGCTTCAGGCTCCCCTAGGCTAAGGCTAGGGCTCCCCTAGCCTTCAGGCTAGGGCACCCCTAGGCTTCAGGCTCCCCTAGGCTAAGGCTAGGGCTCCCCTAGCCTTCAGGCTAGGGCACCCCTAGGCTTCAGGCTCCCCTAGGCTAAGGCTAGGGCTCCCCTAGCCTTCAGGCTAGGGCACCCCTAGGCTTCAGGCTCCCCTAGGCTAAGGCTAGGGCTCCCCTAGCCTTCAGGCTAGGGCACCCCTAGGCTTCAGGCTCCCCTAGGCTAAGGCTAGGGCTCCCCTAGCCTTCAGGCTAGGGCACCCCTAGGCTTCAGGCTCCCCTAGGCTAAGGCTAGGGCTCCCCTAGCCTTCAGGCTAGGGCACCCCTAGGCTTCAGGCTCCCCTAGGCTAAGGCTAGGGCTCCCCTAGCCTTCAGGCTAGGGCACCCCTAGGCTTCAGGCTCCCCTAGGCTAAGGCTAGGGCTCCCCTAGCCTTCAGGCTAGGGCACCCCTAGGCTTCAGGCTCCCCTAGGCTAAGGCTAGGGCTCCCCTAGCCTTCAGGCTAGGGCACCCCTAGGCTTCAGGCTCCCCTAGGCTAAGGCTAGGGCTCCCCTAGCCTTCAGGCTAGGGCACCCCTAGGCTTCAGGCTCCCCTAGGCTAAGGCTAGGGCTCCCCTAGCCTTCAGGCTAGGGCACCCCTAGGCTTCAGGCTCCCCTAGGCTAAGGCTAGGGCTCCCCTAGCCTTCAGGCTAGGGCACCCCTAGGCTTCAGGCTCCCCTAGGCTAAGGCTAGGGCTCCCCTAGCCTTCAGGCTAGGGCACCCCTAGGCTTCAGGCTCCCCTAGGCTAAGGCTAGGGCTCCCCTAGCCTTCAGGCTAGGGCACCCCTAGGCTTCAGGCTCCCCTAGGCTAAGGCTAGGGCTCCCCTAGCCTTCAGGCTAGGGCACCCCTAGGCTTCAGGCTCCCCTAGGCTAAGGCTAGGGCTCCCCTAGCCTTCAGGCTAGGGCACCCCTAGGCTTCAGGCTCCCCTAGGCTAAGGCTAGGGCTCCCCTAGCCTTCAGGCTAGGGCACCCCTAGGCTTCAGGCTCCCCTAGGCTAAGGCTAGGGCTCCCCTAGCCTTCAGGCTAGGGCACCCCTAGGCTTTAGGCTAGGGCTCCCCTAGGCTAAGGCTAGGGCTCCCCTAGCCTTCAGGCTAGGGCACCCCTAGGCTTTAGGCTCCCCTAGGCTAAAGCTAGGGCTCCCCTAGCCTTCAGGCTAGGGCACCCCTAGGCTTTAGGCTCCCCTAGGCTAAGGCTAGGGCTCCCTAGCCTTCAGGCTAGGGCACCCCTTGGCTTTAGGCTCCCCTAGGCTAAGGCTAGGGCTCCCCTAGCCTTCAGGCTAGGGCACCCCTTGACTTTAGGCTCCCCTAGGCTAAGGCTAGGGCTCCCCTAGCCTTCAGGCTAGGGCACCCCTTGGCTTTAGGCTCCCCTGGGCTAAGGCTAGGGCTCCCCTAGCCTTCAGGCTAGGGCACCCCTTGGCTTTAGGCTCCCCTAGGCTAGGACTAGAGCTCCCCTAGCCTTCAGGCTAGGGCACCCCTTGGCTTTAGGCTCCCCTAGGCTAAGGCTAGGGCTCCCCTAGCCTTCAGGCTAGGGCACCCCTTGGCTTTAGGCTCCCCTAGGCTAAGGCTAGGGCTCCCCTAGCCTTCTGGCTAGGGCACCCCTTGGCTTCAGGCTCCCCTAGGCTAAGGCTAGGGCTCCCCTAGCCTTCAGGCTAGGGCACCCCTTGGCTTCAGGCTCCCCTAGGCTAAGGCTAGGGCTCCCCTAGCCTTCAGGCTAGGACACCCCTTGGCTTCAGGCTCCCCTAGGCTAAGGCTAGGGCTCCCCTAGCCTTCAGGCTAGGGCACCCCTTGGCTTCAGGCTCCCCTAGGCTAAGGCTAGGGCTCCCCTAGCCTTCAGGCTAGGGCACCCCTTGGCTTCAGGCTCCCCTAGGCTAAGGCTAGGGCTCCCCTAGCCTTCAGGCTAGGGCACCCCTTGGCTTCAGGCTCCCCTAGGCTAAGGCTAGGGCTCCCCTAGCCTTCAGGCTAGGGCACCCCTAGGCTTCAGGCTCCCCTAGGCTAAGGCTAGGGCTCCCCTAGCCTTCAGGCTAGGGCACCCCTAGGCTTCAGGCTCCCCTAGGCTAAGGCTAGGGCTCCCCTAGCCTTCAGGCTAGGGCACCCCTAGGCTTCAGGCTCCCCTAGGCTAAGGCTAGGGCTCCCCTAGCCTTCAGGCTAGGGCACCCCTAGGCTTCAGGCTCCCCTAGGCTAAGGCTAGGGCTCCCCTAGCCTTCAGGCTAGGGCACCCCTAGGCTTCAGGCTCCCCTAGGCTAAGGCTAGGGCTCCCCTAGCCTTCAGGCTAGGGCACCCCTAGGCTTCAGGCTCCCCTAGGCTAAGGCTAGGGCTCCCCTAGCCTTCAGGCTAGGGCACCCCAAGCTTCAGGCTCCCCTAGGCTAAGGCTAGGGCTCCCCTAGCCTTCAGGCTAGGGCACCCCTAGGCTTCAGGCTCCCCTAGGCTAAGGCTAGGGCTCCCCTAGCCTTCAGGCTAGGGCACCCCTAGGCTTCAGGCTCCCCTAGGCTAAGGCTAGGGCTCCCCTAGCCTTCAGGCTAGGGCACCCCTAGGCTTCAGGCTCCCCTAGGCTAAGGCTAGGGCTCCCCTAGCCTTCAGGCTAGGGCACCCCTAGGCTTCAGGCTCCCCTAGGCTAAGGCTAGGGCTCCCCTAGCCTTCAGGCTAGGGCACCCCTAGGCTTCAGGCTCCCCTAGGCTAAGGCTAGGGCTCCCCTAGCCTTCAGGCTAGGGCACCCCTAGGCTTCAGGCTCCCCTAGGCTAAGGCTAGGGCTCCCCTAGCCTTCAGGCTAGGGCACCCCTAGGCTTCAGGCTCCCCTAGGCTAAGGCTAGGGCTCCCCTAGCCTTCAAGCTAGGGCACCCCTAGGCTTCAGGCTCCCCTAGGCTAAGGCTAGGGCTCCCCTAGCATTCAGGCTAGGGCACCCCTAGGCTTCAGGCTCCCCTAGGCTAAGGCTAGGGCTCCCCTAGCCTTCAGGCTAGGGCACCCCTAGGCTTCAGGCTCCCCTAGGCTAAGGCTAGGGCTCCCCTAGCCTTCAGGCTAGGGCACCCCTAGGCTTCAGGCTCCCCTAGGCTAAGGCTAGGGCTCCCCTAGCCTTCAGGCTAGGGCACCCCTAGGCTTCAGGCTCCCCTAGGCTAAGGCTAGGGCTCCCCTAGCCTTCAGGCTAGGGCACCCCTAGGCTTCAGGCTCCCCTAGGCTAAGGCTAGGGCTCCCCTAGCCTTCAGGCTAGGGCACCCCTAGGCTTCAGGCTCCCCTAGGCTAAGGCTAGGGCTCCCCTAGCCTTCAGGCTAGGGCACCCCTAGGCTTCAGGCTCCCCTAGGCTAAGGCTAGGGCTCCCCTAGCCTTCAGGCTAGGGCACCCCTAGGCTTCAGGCTCCCCTAGGCTAAGGCTAGGGCTCCCCTAGCCTTCAGGCTAGGGCACCCCTAGGCTTCAGGCTCCCCTAGGCTAAGGCTAGGGCTCCCCTAGCCTTCAGGCTAGGGCACCCCTAGGCTTCAGGCTCCCCTAGGCTAAGGCTAGGGCTCCCCTAGCCTTCAGGCTAGGGCACCCCTAGGCTTCAGGCTCCCCTAGGCTAAGGCTAGGGCTCCCCTAGCCTTCAGGCTAGGGCACCCCTAGGCTTCAGGCTCCCCTAGGCTAAGGCTAGGGCTCCCCTAGCCTTCAGGCTAGGGCACCCCTAGGCTTCAGGCTCCCCTAGGCTAAGGCTAGGGCTCCCCTAGCCTTCAGGCTAGGGCACCCCTAGGCTTCAGGCTCCCCTAGGCTAAGGCTAGGGCTCCCCTAGCCTTCAGGCTAGGGCACCCCTAGGCTTCAGGCTCCCCTAGGCTAAGGCTAGGGCTCCCCTAGCCTTCAGGCTAGGGCACCCCTAGGCTTCAGGCTCCCCTAGGCTAAGGCTAGGGCTCCCCTAGCCTTCAGGCTAGGGCACCCCTAGGCTTTAGGCTAGGGCTCCCCTAGGCTAAGGCTAGGGCTCCCCTAGCCTTCAGGCTAGGGCACCCCTAGGCTTTAGGCTCCCCTAGGCTAAAGCTAGGGCTCCCCTAGCCTTCAGGCTAGGGCACCCCTAGGCTTTAGGCTCCCCTAGGCTAAGGCTAGGGCTCCCCTAGCCTTCAGGCTAGGGCACCCCTTGGCTTTAGGCTCCCCTAGGCTAAGGCTAGGGCTCCCCTAGCCTTCAGGCTAGGGCACCCCTTGGCTTTAGGCTCCCCTAGGCTAAGGCTAGGGCTCCCCTATCCTTCAGGCTAGGGCACCCCTTGGCTTTAGGCTCCCCTAGGCTAAGGCTAGGGCTCCCCTAGCCTTCAGGCTAGGGCACCCCTTGGCTTTAGGCTCCCCTAGGCTAGGACTAGAGCTCCCCTAGCCTTCAGGCTAGGGCACCCCTAGGCTTTAGGCTCCCCTAGGCTAAGGCTAGGGCTCCCCTAGCCTTCAGGCTAGGGCACCCCTTGGCTTTAGGCTCCCCTAGGCTAAGGCTAGGGCTCCCCTAGCCTTCAGGCTAGGGCACCCCTTGGCTTTAGGCTCCCCTAGGCTAAGGCTAGGGCTCCCCTAGCCTTCAGGCTAGGGCACCCCTAGGCTTTAGGCTCCCCTAGGCTAAGGCTAGGGCTCCCCTAGCCTTCAGGCTAGGGCACCCCTAGGCTTTAGGCTCCCCTAGGCTAAGGCTAGGGCTCCCCTAGCCTTCAGGCTAGGGCACCCCTAGGCTTTAGGCTCCCCTAGGCTAAGGCTAGGGCTCCCCTAGCCTTCAGGCTAGGGCACCCCTAGGCTTTAGGCTCCCCTAGGCTAAGGCTAGGGCTCCCCTAGCCTTCAGGCTAGGGCACCCCTAGGCTTTAGGCTCCCCTAGGCTAAGTCTAGGGCTCCCCGAGCCTTCAGGCTAGGGCACCCCTAGGCTTTAGGCTCCCCTAGGCTAAGGCTAGGGCTCCCCTAGCCTTCAGGCTAGGGCACCCCTAGGCTTTAGGCTCCCCTAGGCTAAGGCTAGGGCTCCCCTAGCCTTCAGGCTAGGGCACCCCTAGGCTTTAGGCTCCCCTAGGCTAAGGCTAGGGCTCCCCTAGCCTTCAGGCCAGGGCACCCCTAGGCTTTAGGCTCCTCTAGGCTAAGGCTAGGGCTCCCCTAGCCTTCAGGCCAGGGCACCCCTAGGCTTTAGGCTCCCCTAGGCTAAGGCTAGGGCTCCCCTAGCCTTCAGGCCAGGGCACCCCTTGGCTTCAGGCTCCCCTAGGCTAAGGCTAGGGCTCCCCTAGCCTTCAGGCTAGGGCACCCCTTGGCTTCAGGCTCCCCTAGGCTAAGGCTAGGGCTCCCCTAGCCTTCAGGCTAGGGCACCCCTAGGCTTCAGGCTCCCCTAGGCTAAGGCTAGGGCTCCCCTAGCCTTCAGGCTAGGGCACCCCTAGGCTTCAGGCTCCCCTAGGCTAAGGCTAGGGCTCCCCTAGCCTTCAGGCTAGGGCACCCCTAGGCTTCAGGCTCCCCTAGGCTAAGGCTAGGGTTCCCCTAGCCTTCAGGCTAGGGCACCCCTAGGCTTCAGGCTCCCCTAGGCTAAGGCTAGGGCTCCCCTAGCCTTCAGGCTAGGGCACCCCTAGGCTTCAGGCTCCCCTAGGCTAAGGCTAGGGCTCCCCTAGCCTTCAGGCTAGGGCACCCCTAGGCTTCAGGCTCCCCTAGGCTAAGGCTAGGGCTCCCCTAGCCTTCAGGCTAGGGCACCCCTAGGCTTCAGAGTCCCCTAGGCTAAGGCTAGGGCTCCCCTAGCCTTCAGGCTAGGGCACCCCTAGGCTTCAGGCTCCCCTAGGCTAAGGCTAGGGCTCCCCTAGCCTTCAGGCTAGGGCACCCCTAGGCTTCAGGCTCCCCTAGGCTAAGGCTAGGGCTCCCCTAGCCTTCAGGCTAGGGCACCCCTAGGCTTCAGGCTCCCCTAGGCTAAGGCTAGGGCTCCCCTAGCCTTCAGGCTAGGGCACCCCTAGGCTTCAGGCTCCCCTAGGCTAAGGCTAGGGCTCCCCTAGCCTTCAGGCTAGGGCACCCCTAGGCTTCAGGCTCCCCTAGGCTAAGGCTAGGGCTCCCCTAGCCTTCAGGCTAGGGCACCCCTAGGCTTCAGGCTCCCCTAGGCTAAGGCTAGGGCTCCCCTAGCCTTCAGGCTAGGGCAGCCCTAGGCTTCAGGCTCCCCTAGGCTAAGGCTAGGGCTCCCCTAGCCTTCAGGCTAGGGCACCGCTAGGCTTCAGGCTCCCCTAGGCTAAGGCTAGGGCTCCCCTAGCCTTCAGGCTAGGGCACCCCTAGGCTTCAGGCTCCCCTAGGCTAAGGCTAGGGCTCCCCTAGCCTTCAGGCTAGGGCACCCCTAGGCTTCAGGCTCCCCTAGGCTAAGGCTAGGGCTCCCCTAGCCTTCAGGCTAGGGCACCCCTAGGCTTCAGGCTCCCCTAGGCTAAGGCTAGGGCTCCCCTAGCCTTCAGGCTAGGGCACCCCTAGGCTTTAGGCTAGGGCTCCCCTAGGCTAAGGCTAGGGCTCCCCTAGCCTTCAGGCTAGGGCACCCCTAGGCTTTAGGCTCCCCTAGGCTAAGGCTAGGGCTCCCCTAGCCTTCAGGCTAGGGCACCCCTAGGCTTTAGGCTCCCCTAGGCTAAGGCTAGGGCTCCCCTAGCCTTCAGGCTAGGGCACCCCTTGGCTTTAGGCTCCCCTAGGCTAAGGCTAGGGCTCCCCTAGCCTTCAGGCTAGGGCACCCCTTGGCTTTAGGCCCCCCTAGGCTAAGGCTAGGGCTCCCCTAGCCTTCAGGCTAGGGTACCCCTTGGCTTTAGGCTCCCCTAGGCTAAGGCTAGGGCTCCCCTAGCCTTCAGGCTAGGGCACCCCTTGGCTTTAGGCTCCCCTAGGCTAAGGCTAGGGCTCCCCTAGCCTTCAGGCTAGGGCACCCCTTGGCTTTAAGCTCCCCTAGGCTAAGGCTAGGGCTCCCCTAGCCTTCAGGCTAGGGCACCCCTTGGCTTTAGGCTCCCCTAGGCTAAGGCTAGGGCTCCCCTAGCCTTCAGGCTAGGGCACCCCTTGGCTTTAGGCTCCCCTAGGCTAAGGCTAGGGCTCCCCTAGCCTTCAGGCTAGGGCACCCCTAGGCTTTAGGCTCCCCTAGGCTAAGGCTAGGGCTCCCCTAGCCTTCAGGCTAGGGCACCCCTAGGCTTTAGGCTCCCCTAGGCTAAGGCTAGGGCTCCCCTAGCCTTCAGGCTAGGGCACCCCTAGGCTTTAGGCTCCCCTAGGCTAAGGCTAGGGCTCCCCTAGCCTTCAGGCTAGGGCACCCCTAGGCTTTAGGCTCCCCTAGGCTAAGGCTAGGGCTCCCCTAGCCTTCAGGCTAGGGCACCCCTAGGCTTTAGGCTCCCCTAGGCTAAGGCTAGGGCTCCCCGAGCCTTCAGGCTAGGGCACCCCTAGGCTTTAGGCTCCCCTAGGCTAAGGCTAGGGCTCCCCTAGCCTTCAGGCTAGGGCACCCCTAGGCTTTAGGCTAGGGCTCCCCTAGGCTAAGGCTAGGGCTCCCCTAGCCTTCAGGCTAGGGCACCCCTAGGCTTTAGGCTAGGGCTCCCCTAGGCTAAGGCTAGGGCTCCCCTAGCCTTCAGGCTAGGGCACCCCTAGGCTTTAGGCTCGGGCTCCCCTAGGCTAAGGCTAGGGCTCCCCTAGCCTTCAGGCTAGGGCACCCCTAGGCTTTAGGCTCGGGCTCCCCTAGGCTAAGGCTAGGGCTCCCCTAGCCTTCAGGCTAGGGCACCCCTAGGCTTTAGGCTCGGGCTCCCCTAGGCTAAGGCTAGGGCTCCCCTAGCCTTCAGGCTAGGGCACCCCTAGGATTTAGGCTCGGGCTCCCCCAGGCTAAGGCTAGGGCTCCCCTAGCCTTCAGGCTAGGGCACCCCTAGGCTTTAGGCTCGGGCTCCCCTAGGCTAAGGCTAGGGCTCCCCTAGCCTTCAGGCTAGGGCACCCCTAGGCTTTAGGCTCGGGCTCCCCTAGGCTAAGGCTAGGGCTCCCCTAGCCTTCAGGCTAGGGCACCCCTAGGCTTTAGGCTCGGGCTCCCCTAGGCTAAGGCTAGGGCTCCCCTAGCCTTCAGGCTAGGGCACCCCTTAGCTTTAGGTTCGGGCTCCCCTAGGCTAAGGCTAGGGCTCCCCTAGCCTTCAGGCTAGGGCACCCCTAGGCTTTAGGCTCGGGCTCCCCTAGGCTAAGGCTAGGGCTCCCCTAGCCTTCAGGCTAGGGCACCCCTAGGCTTTAGGCTCGGGCTCCCCTAGGCTAAGGCTAGGGCTCCCCTAGCCTTCAGGCTAGGGCACCCCTAGGCTTTAGGCTAGGGCTCCCCTCGGCTAAGGCTAGGGCTCCCCTAGCCTTCAGGCTAGGGCACCCCTAGGCTTTAGGCTAGGGCTCCCCTCGGCTAAGGCTAGGGCTCCCCTAGCCTTCAGGCTAGGGCACCCCTAGGCTTTAGGCTCGGGCTCCCCTAGGCTAAGGCTAGGGCTCCCCTAGCCTTCAGGCTAGGGCACCACTAGGCTTTAGGCTCGGGCTCCCCTAGGCTAAGGCTAGGGCTCCCCTACCCTTCAGGCTAGGGCACCCCTAGTCTTTAGGCTAGGGCTCCCCTAGGCTAAGGCTAGGGCTCCCCTAGCCTTCAGGCTAGGGCACCCCTAGGCTTTAGGCTAGGGCTCCCCTAGGCTAAGGCTAGGGCTCCCCTAGCCTTCAGGCTAGGGCACCCCTAGGCTTCAGGCTAGGGCTCCCCTAGGCTTTAGGCTAGGGCTCCCCTAGGCTAAGGCTAGGGCTCCCCTAGCCTTCAGGCTAGCGCACCCCTAGGCTTTAGGCTAGGGCTCCCCTAGGCTAAGGCTAGGGCTCCCCTAGCCTTCAGGCTAGGGCACCCCTAGGCTTTAGGCTAGGGCTCCCCTAGGCTAAGGCTAGGGCTCCCCAAGCCTTCAGGCTAGGGCACCCCTAGGCTTTAGGCTAGGGCTCCCCTAGGTTAAGGCTAGGTCTCCCCTAGCCTTCAGGCTAGGGCACCCCTAGGCTTTAGGCTAGGGCTCCCCTGGGCTAAGGCTAGGTCTCCCCTAGCCTTCAGGCTAGGGCACCCCTAGGCTTTAGGCTAGGGCTCCCCTGGGCTAAGGCTAGGGCTCCCCTAGGCTTCAGGCTAGGGCACCCCTAGGCTTTAGGCTAGGGCTCCCCTGGGCTAAGGCTAGGGCTCCCCTAGCCTTCAGGCTAGGGCACCCCTAGGCTTTAGGCTAGGGCTCCCCTGGGCTAAGGCTAGGGCTCCCCTAGCCTTCAGGCTAGGGCACCCCTAGGCTTTAGGGTAGGGCTCCCCTGGGCTAAGGCTAGGGCTCCCCTAGCCTTCAGGCTAGGGCACCCCTAGGCTTTAGGCTAGGGCTCCCCTGGGCTAAGGCTAGGGCTCCCCTAGCCTTCAGGCTAGGGCACCCCTAGGCTTTAGGCTAGGGCTCCCCTGGGCTAAGGCTAGGGCTCCCCTAGCCTTCAGGCTAGGGCACCCCTAGGCTTTAGGCTAGGGCTCCCCTAGGCTAAGGCTAGGGCTCCCCTAGCCTTCAGGCTAGGGCACCCCTAGGCTTTAGGCTAGGGCTCCCCTAGGCTAAGGCTAGGGCTCCCCTAGCCTTCAGGCTAGGGCACCCCTAGGGTTTAGGCTAGGGCTCCCCTAGGCTAAGGCTAGGGCTCCCCTAGCCTTCAGGCTAGGGCACCCCTAGGCTTTAGGCTAGGGCTCCCCTATGCTAAGGCTAGGGCTCCCCTAGCCTTCAGGCTAGGGCACCCCTAGGCTTTAGGCTAGGGCTCCCCTAGGCTAAGGCTAGGGCTCCCCTAGCCTTCAGGCTAGGGCACCCCTAGGCTTTAGGCTAGGGCTCCCCTAGGCTAAGGCTAGGGCTCCCCTAGCCTTCAGGCTAGGGCACCCCTAGGCTTTAGCCTAGGGCTCCCCTAGGCTAAGGCTAGGGCTCCCCTAGCCTTCAGGCTAGGGCACCCCTAGGCTTTACGCTAGGGCTCCCCTAGGCTAAGGCTAGGGCTCCCCTAGCCTTCAGGCTAGGGCACCCCTAGGCTTTAGGCTAGGGCTCCACTAGGCTAAGGCTAGGGCTCCCCTAGCCTTCAGGCTAGGGCACCCCTAGGCTTTAGGCTAGGGCTCCCCTAGGCTAAGGCTAGGGCTCCCCTAGCCTTCAGGCTAGGGCTCCCCTAGGCTAAGGCTAGGGCTCCCCTAGCCTTCAGGCTAGGGCACCCCTAGGCTTTAGGCTAGGGCTCCCCTAGGCTAAGGCTAGGGCTCCCCTAGCCTTCAGGCTAGGGCACCCCTAGGCTTTAGGCTAGGGCTCCCCTAGGCTAAGGCTAGGGCTCCCCTAGCCTTCAGGCTAGGGCACCCCTAGGCTTTAGGCTAGGGCTCCCCTAGGCTAAGGCTAGGACTCCCCAAGCCTTCAGGCTAGGGCACCCCAAGGCTTTAGGCTAGGGCTCCCCTAGGCTAAGGCTAGGGCTCCCCTAGCCTTCAGGCTAGGGCACCCCTGGGCTTTAGGCTAGGGCTCCCCTAGGCTAAGGCTAGGGCTCCCCTAGCCTTCAGGCTAGGGCACCCCTGGGCTTTAGGCAAGGGCTCCCCTAGGCTAAGGCTAGGGCTCCCCTAGCCTTCAGGCTAGGGCACCCCTAGGCTTTAGGGTAGGGCTCCCCTAGGCTAAGGCTAGGGCTCCCCTAGCCTTCAGGCTAGGGCACCCCTAGGCTTTAGGCTAGGGCTCCCCTAGGCTAAGGCTAGGGCACCCCTAGGCTTTAGGCTAGGGCTCCCCTAGGCTAAGGCTAGGGCTCCCCTAGCCTTCAGGCTAGGGCACCCCTAGGCTTTAGGCTAGGGCTCCCCTAGGCTAAGGCTAGGGCTCCCCTAGCCTTCAGGCTAGGGCACCCCTAGGCTTTAGGCTAGGGCTCCCCTAGGCTAAGGCTAGGGCTCCCCTAGCCTTCAGGCGAGGGCACCCCTAGGCTTTAGGCTAGGGCTCCCCTAGGCTAAGGCTAGGGCTCCCCTAGCCTTCAGGCGAGGGCACCCCTAGGCTTTAGGCTAGGGCTCCCCTAGGCTAAGGCTAGGGCTCCCCTAGCCTTCAGGCTAGGGCACCCCTAGGCTTTAGGCTAGGGCTCCCCTAGGCTAAGGCTAGGGCTCCCCTAGCCTTCAGGCTAGGGCACCCCTAGGCTTTAGGCTAGGGCTCCCCTAGGCTAAGGCTAGGGCTCCCCTAGCCTTCAGGCTAGGGCACCCCTAGGCTTTAGGCTCGGGCTCCCCTAGGCTAAGGCTAGGGCTCCCCTAGCCTTCAGGCTAGGGCACCCCTAGGCTTTAGGCTCGGGCTCCCCTAGGCTAAGGCTAGGGCGCCCCTAGCCTTCAGGCTAGGGCACCCCTAGGCTTTAGGCTCGGGCTCCCCTAGACTAAGGCTAGGGCTCCCCTAGCCTTCAGGCTAGGGTACCCCTAGGCTTTAGGCTAGGGCTCCCCTAGGCTAAGGCTAGGGCTCCCCTAGCCTTCAGGCTAGGGCACCCCTAGGCTTTAGGCTAGGGCTCCCCTAGGCTAAGGCTAGGGCTCCCCTAGCCTTCAGGCTAGGGCACCCCTAGGCTTTAGGCTAGGGCTCCCCTAGGCTAAGGCTAGGGCTCCCCTAGCCTTCAGGCTAGGGCACCCCTAGGCTTTAGGCTAGGGCTCCCCTAGGCTAAGGCTAGGGCTCCCCTAGCCTTCAGGCTAGGGCACCACTAGGCTTTAGGCTAGGGCTCCCCTAGGCTAAGGCTAGGGCTCCCCTACCCTTCAGGCTAGGGCACCCCTAGTCTTTAGGCTAGGGCTCCCCTAGGCTAAGGCTAGGGCTCCCCTAGCCTTCAGGCTAGGGCACCCCTAGGCTTTAGGCTAGGGCTCCCCTAGGCTAAGGCTAGGGCTCCCCTAGCCTTCAGGCTAGGGCACCCCTAGGCTTCAGGCTAGGGCTCCCCTAGGCTTTAGGATAGGGCTCCCCTAGGCTAAGGCTAGGGCTCCCCTAGCCTTCAGGCTAGGGCACCCCTAGGCTTTAGGCTAGGGCTCCCCTAGGCTAAGGCTAGGGCTCCCCTAGCCTTCAGGCTAGGGCACCCCTAGGCTTTAGGCTAGGGCTCCCCTAGGCTAAGGCTAGGGCTCCCCTAGCCTTCAGGCTAGGGCACCCCTAGGCTTTAGGCTAGGGCTCCCCTGGGCTAAGGCTAGGTCTCCCCTAGCCTTCAGGCTAGGGCACCCCTAGGCTTTAGGCTAGGGCTCCCCTGGGCTAAGGCTAGGTCTCCCCTAGCCTTCAGGCTAGGGCACCCCTAGGCTTTAGGCTAGGGCTCCCCTGGGCTAAGGCTAGGGCTCCCCTAGCCTTCAGGCTAGGGCACCCCTAGGCTTTAGGCTAGGGCTCCCCTGGGCTAAGGCTAGGGCTCCCCTAGCCTTCAGGCTAGGGCACCCCTAGGCTTTAGGCTAGGGCTCCCCTGGGCTAAGGCTAGGGCTCCCCTAGCCTTCAGGCTAGGGCACCCCTAGGCTTTAGGCTAGGGCTCCCCTGGGCTAAGGCTAGGGCTCCCCTAGCCTTCAGGCTAGGGCACCCCTAGGCTTTAGGCTAGGGCTCCCCTGGGCTAAGGCTAGGGCTCCCCTAGCCTTCAGGCTAGGGCACCCCTAGGCTTTAGGCTAGGGCTCCCCTAGGCTAAGGCTAGGGCTCCCCTAGCCTTCAGGCTAGGGCACCCCTAGGCTTTAGGCTAGGGCTCCCCTAGGCTAAGGCTAGGGCTCCCCTAGCCTTCAGGCTAGGGCACCCCTAGGCTTTAGGCTAGGGCTCCCCTAGGCTAAGGCTAGGGCTCCCCTAGCCTTCAGGCTAGGGCACCCCTAGGCTTTAGGCTAGGGCTCCCCTAGGCTAAGGCTAGGGCTCCCCTAGCCTTCAGGCTAGGGCACCCCTAGGCTTTAGGCTAGGGCTCCCCTAGGCTAAGGCTAGGGCTCCCCTAGCCTTCAGGCTAGGGCACCCCTAGGCTTTAGGCTAGGGCTCCCCTAGGCTAAGG
Source organism: Tenrec ecaudatus (assembly GCF_050624435.1). Taxonomy (NCBI): domain Eukaryota; kingdom Metazoa; phylum Chordata; class Mammalia; order Afrosoricida; family Tenrecidae; genus Tenrec; species Tenrec ecaudatus. Next base: position 24,295 of record NW_027457780.1, read on the forward strand.
CTAGGGCTCCCCTAGCCTTCAGGCTAGGGCAACCCTAGGCTTTAGGCTAGGGCTCCCCTAGGCTAAGGCTAGGGCTCCCCTAGCCTTCAGGCTAGGGCACCCCTAGGCTTTACGCTAGGGCTCCCCTAGGCTAAGGCTAGGGCTCCCCTAGCCTTCAGGCTAGGGCACCCCTAGGCTTTAGGCTAGGGCTCCACTAGGCTAAGGCTAGGGCTCCCCTAGCCTTCAGGCTAGGGCACCCCTAGGCTAAGGCTAGGGCTCCCCTAGCCTTCAGGCTAGGGCACCCCTAGGCTTTAGGCTAGGGCTCCCCTAGGCTAAGGCTAGGGCTCCCCTAGCCTTCAGGCTAGGGCACCCCTAGGCTTTAGGCTAGGGCTCCCCTAGGCTAAGGCTAGGGCTCCCCTAGCCTTCAGGCTAGGGCACCCCTAGGCTTTAGGCTAGGGCTCCCCTAGGCTAAGGATAGGACTCCCCTAGCCTTCAGGCTAGGGCACCCCAAGGCTTTAGGCTAGGGCTCCCCTAGGCTAAGGCTAGGGCTCCCCTAGCCTTCAGGCTAGGGCACCCCTAGGCTTTAGGCTAGGGCTCCCCTAGGCTAAGGCTAGGGCTCCCCTAGCCTTCAGGCTAGGGCACCCCTAGGCTTTAGGCTAGGGCTCCCCTAGGCTAAGGCTAGGGCTCCCATAGCATTCAGGCTAGGGCACCCCTAGGCTTTAGGCTAGGGCTCCCCTAGGCTAAGGCTAGGGCTCCCCTAGCCTTCAGGCTAGGGCACCCCTAGGCTTTAGGCTAGGGCTCCCCTAGGCTAAGGCTAGGGCTCCCCTAGCCTTCAGGCTAGGGCACCCCTAGGCTTTAGGCTAGGGCTCCCCTAGGCTAAGGCTAGGGCTCCCCTAGCCTTCAGGCTAGGGCACCCCTAGGCTTTAGGCTAGGGCTCCCCTAGGCTAAGGCTAGGGCTCCCCTAGCCTTCAGGCTAGGGCACCCCTAGGCTTTAGGCTAGGGCTCCCCTAGGCTAAGGCTAGGGCTCCCCTAGCCTTCAGGCGAGGGCACCCCTAGGCTTTAGGCTAGGGCTCCCCTAGGCTAAGGCTAGGGCTCCCCTAGCCTTCAGGCTAGGGCACCCCTAGGCTTTAGGCTAGGGCTCCCCTAGGCTAAGGCTAGGGCTCCCCTAGCCTTCAGGCTAGGGCACCCCTAGGCTTTAGGCTAGGGCTCCCCTAGGCTAAGGCTAGGGCTCCCCTAGCCTTCAGGCTAGGGCACCACTAGGCTTTAGGCTAGGGCTCCCCTAGGCTAAGGCTAGGGCTCCCCTACCCTTCAGGCTAGGGCACCCCTAGTCTTTAGGCTAGGGCTCCCCTAGGCTAAGGCTAGGGCTCCCCTAGCCTTCAGGCTAGGGCACCCCTAGGCTTTAGGCTAGGGCTCCCCTAGGCTAAGGCTAGGGCTCCCCTAGCCTTCAGGCTAGGGCACCCCTAGGCTTCAGGCTAGGGCTCCCCTAGGCTTTAGGCTAGGGCTCCCCTAGGCTAAGGCTAGGGCTCCCCTAGCCTTCAGGCTAGGGCACCCCTAGGCTTTAGGCTAGGGCTCCCCTACGCTAAGGCTAGGGCTCCCCTAGCCTTCAGGCTAGGGCACCCCTAGGCTTTAGGCTAGGGCTCCCCTAGGCTAAGGCTAGGGCTCCCCTAGCCTTCAGGCTAGGGCACCCCTAGGCTTTAGGCTAGGGCTCCCCTGGGCTAAGGCTAGGTCTCCCCTAGCCTTCAGGCTAGGGCACCCCTAGGCTTTAGGCTAGGGCTCCCCTGGGCTAAGGCTAGGTCTCCCCTAGCCTTCAGGCTAGGGCACCCCTAGGCTTTAGGCTAGGGCTCCCCTGGGCTAAGGCTAGGGCTCCCCTAGCCTTCAGGCTAGGGCACCCCTAGGCTTTAGGCTAGGGCTCCCCTGGGCTAAGGCTAGGGCTCCCCTAGCCTTCAGGCTAGGGCACCCCTAGGCTTTAGGCTAGGGCTCCCCTGGGCTAAGGCTAGGGCTCCCCTAGCCTTCAGGCTAGGGCACCCCTAGGCTTTAGGCTAGGGCTCCCCTGGGCTAAGGCTAGGGCTCCCCTAGCCTTCAGGCTAGGGCACCCCTAGGCTTTAGGCTAGGGCTCCCCTGGGCTAAGGCTAGGGCTCCCCTAGCCTTCAGGCTAGGGCACCCCTAGGCTTTAGGCTAGGGCTCCCCTAGGCTAAGGCTAGGGCTCCCCTAGCCTTCAGGCTAGGGCACCCCTAGGCTTTAGGCTAGGGCTCCCCTAGGCTAAGGCTAGGGCTCCCCTAGCCTTCAGGCTAGGGCACCCCTAGGCTTTAGGCTAGGGCTCCCCTAGGCTAAGGCTAGGGCTCCCCTAGCCTTCAGGCTAGGGCACCCCTAGGCTTTAGGCTAGGGCTCCCCTAGGCTAAGGCTAGGGCTCCCCTAGCCTTCAGGCTAGGGCACCCCTAGGCTTTAGGCTAGGGCTCCCCTAGGCTAAGGCTAGGGCTCCCCTAGCCTTCAGGCTAGGGCACCCCTAGGCTTTAGGCTAGGGCTCCCCTAGGCTAAGGCTAGGGCTCCCCTAGCCTTCAGGCTAGGGCAACCCTAGGCTTTAGGCTAGGGCTCCCCTAGGCTAAGGCTAGGGCTCCCCTAGCCTTCAGGCTAGGGCACCCCTAGGCTTTACGCTAGGGCTCCCCTAGGCTAAGGCTAGGGCTCCCCTAGCCTTCAGGCTAGGGCACCCCTAGGCTTTAGGCTAGGGCTCCACTAGGCTAAGGCTAGGGCTCCCCTAGCCTTCAGGCTAGGGCACCCCTAGGCTAAGGCTAGGGCTCCCCTAGCCTTCAGGCTAGGGCACCCCTAGGCTTTAGGCTAGGGCTCCCCTAGGCTAAGGCTAGGGCTCCCCTAGCCTTCAGGCTAGGGCACCCCTAGGCTTTAGGCTAGGGCTCCCCTAGGCTAAGGCTAGGGCTCCCCTAGCCTTCAGGCTAGGGCACCCCTAGGCTTTAGGCTAGGGCTCCCCTAGGCTAAGGATAGGACTCCCCTAGCCTTCAGGCTAGGGCACCCCAAGGCTTTAGGCTAGGGCTCCCCTAGGCTAAGGCTAGGGCTCCCCTAGCCTTCAGGCTAGGGCACCCCTAGGCTTTAGGCTAGGGCTCCCCTAGGCTAAGGCTAGGGCTCCCCTAGCCTTCAGGCTAGGGCACCCCTAGGCTTTAGGCTAGGGCTCCCCTAGGCTAAGGCTAGGGCTCCCATAGCATTCAGGCTAGGGCACCCCTAGGCTTTAGGCTAGGGCTCCCCTAGGCTAAGGCTAGGGCTCCCCTAGCCTTCAGGCTAGGGCACCCCTAGGCTTTAGGCTAGGGCTCCCCTAGGCTAAGGCTAGGGCTCCCCTAGCCTTCAGGCTAGGGCACCCCTAGGCTTTAGGCTAGGGCTCCCCTAGGCTAAGGCTAGGGCTCCCCTAGCCTTCAGGCTAGGGCACCCCTAGGCTTTAGGCTAGGGCTCCCCTAGGCTAAGGCTAGGGCTCCCCTAGCCTTCAGGCTAGGGCACCCCTAGGCTTTAGGCTAGGGCTCCCCTAGGCTAAGGCTAGGGCTCCCCTAGCCTTCAGGCGAGGGCACCCCTAGGCTTTAGGCTAGGGCTCCCCTAGGCTAAGGCTAGGGCTCCCCTAGCCTTCAGGCTAGGGCACCCCTAGGCTTTAGGCTAGGGCTCCCCTAGGCTAAGGCTAGGGCTCCCCTAGCCTTCAGGCTAGGGCACCCCTAGGCTTTAGGCTAGGGCTCCCCTAGGCTAAGGCTAGGGCTCCCCTAGCCTTCAGGCTAGGGCACCCCTAGGCTTTAGGCTAGGGCTCCCCTAGGCTAAGGCTAGGGCTCCCCTAGCCTTCAGGCTAGGGCACCCCTAGGCTTAGGCTAGGGCTCCCCTAGCCTTCAGGCTAGGGCACCCCTAGGCTTAGGCTAGGGCTCCCCTAGCCTTCAGGCTAGGGCACCCCTAGGCTTCAGGCTAGGGCTCCCCTAGGCTCAGGCTAGGGCTCCCCTAGCCTTCAGGCTAGGGCACCCCTAGGCTTCAGGCTAGGGCTCCCCTAGGCTCAGGCTAGGGCTCCCCTAGCCTTCAGGCTAGGGCACCCCTAGGCTTCAGGCTAGGGCTCCCCTAGGCTCAGGCTAGGGCTCCCCTAGCCTTCAGGCTAGGGCACCCCTAGGCTTCAGGCTAGGGCTCCCCTAGGCTCAGGCTAGGGCTCCCCTAGGCTTCAGGCTAGGGCACCCCTAGGCTTCAGGCTAGGGCTCCCCTAGCCTTCAGGCTAGGGCACCCCTAGGCTTCAGGCTAGGGCTCCCCTAGGCTAAGGCTAGGGCTCCCCTAGCCTTCAGGCTAGGGCACCCCTAGGCTTCAGGCTAGGGCTCCCCTAGGCTACGGCTAGGGCTCCCCTCGCCTTCAGGCTAGGGCACCCCTAGGCTTCAGGCTAGGGCTCCCCTAGGCTACGGCTAGGGCTCCCCTCGCCTTCAGGCTAGGGCACCCCTAGGCTTCAGGCTAGGGCTCCCCTAGGCTACGGCTAGGGCTCCCCTCGCCTTCAGGCTAGGGCACCCCTAGGATTCAGGCTAGGGCTCCCCTAGGCTACGGCTAGGGCTCCCCTCGCCTTCAGGCTAGGGCACCCCTAGGCTTCAGGCTAGGGCTCCCCTAGGCTACGCTAGGGCTCCCCTCGCCTTCAGGCTAGGGCACCCCTAGGCTTCAGGCTAGGGCTCCCCTAGGCTAAGGCTAGGGCTCCCCTAGCCTTCAGGCTAGGGCACCCCTAGGCTTTAGGCTAGGGCTCCCCTAGGCTAAGGCTAGGGCTCCCCTAGCCTTCAGGCTAGGGCACCCCTAGGCTTCAGGCTAGGGCTCCCCTAGGCTTTAGGCTAGGGCTCCCCTAGGCTAAGGCTAGGGCTCCCCTAGCCTTCAGGCTAGCGCACCCCTAGGCTTTAGGCTAGGGCTCCCCTAGGCTAAGGCTAGGGCTCCCCTAGCCTTCAGGCTAGGGCACCCCTAGGCTTTAGGCTAGGGCTCCCCTAGGCTAAGGCTAGGGCTCCCCAAGCCTTCAGGCTAGGGCACCCCTAGGCTTTAGGCTAGGGCTCCCCTAGGCTAAGGCTAGGTCTCCCCTAGCCTTCAGGCTAGGGCACCCCTAGGCTTTAGGCTAGGGCTCCCCTGGGCTAAGGCTAGGTCTCCCCTAGCCTTCAGGCTAGGGCACCCCTAGGCTTTAGGCTAGGGCTCCCCTGGGCTAAGGCTAGGGCTCCCCTAGGCTTCAGGCTAGGGCACCCCTAGGCTTTAGGCTAGGGCTCCCCTGGGCTAAGGCTAGGGCTCCCCTAGCCTTCAGGCTAGGGCACCCCTAGGCTTTAGGCTAGGGCTCCCCTGGGCTAAGGCTAGGGCTCCCCTAGCCTTCAGGCTAGGGCACCCTAGGCTTTAGGCTAGGGCTCCCCTGGGCTAAGGCTAGGGCTCCCCTAGCCTTCAGGCTAGGGCACCCCTAGGCTTTAGGCTAGGGCTCCCCTGGGCTAAGGCTAGGGCTCCCCTAGCCTTCAGGCTAGGGCACCCCTAGGCTTTAGGCTAGGGCTCCCCTGGGCTAAGGCTAGGGCTCCCCTAGCCTTCAGGCTAGGGCACCCCTAGGCTTTAGGCTAGGGCTCCCCTGGGCTAAGGCTAGGGCTCCCCTAGCCTTCAGGCTAGGGCACCCCTAGGCTTTAGGCTAGGGCTCCCCTAGGCTAAGGCTAGGGCTCCCCTAGCCTTCAGGCTAGGGCACCCCTAGGGTTTAGGCTAGGGCTCCCCTAGGCTAAGGCTAGGGCTCCCCTAGCCTTCAGGCTAGGGCACCCCTAGGCTTTAGGCTAGGGCTCCCCTATGCTAAGGCTAGGGCTCCCCTAGCCTTCAGGCTAGGGCACCCCTAGGCTTTAGGCTAGGGCTCCCCTAGGCTAAGGCTAGGGCTCCCCTAGGCTAAGGCTAGGGCTCCCCTAGCCTTCAGGCTAGGGCACCCCTAGCTTTAGGCTAGGGCTCCCTAGCCTTCAGGCTAGGGCACCCCTAGGCTTTAGGCTAGGGCTCCCCTAGGCTAAGGCTAGGGCTCCCCTAGCCTTCAGGCTAGGGCACCCCTAGGCTTTAGGCTAGGGCTCCCCTAGGCTAAGGCTAGGGCTCCCCTAGCCTTCAGGGCTAGGGCACCCCTAGGCTTAGCCTAGGGCTCCCCTAGGCTAAGGCTAGGGCTCCCCTAGCCTTCAGGCTAGGGCACCCCTAGGCTTTACGCTAGGGCTCCCCTAGGCTAAGGCTAGGGCTCCCCTAGCCTTCAGGCTAGGGCACCCCTAGGCTTTAGGCTAGGGCTCCACTAGGCTAAGGCTAGGGCTCCCCTAGCCTTCAGGCTAGGGCACCCCTAGGCTTTAGGCTAGGGCTCCCTAGGCTAAGGCTAGGGCTCCCCTAGCCTTCAGGCTAGGGCTCCCCTAGGCTAAGGCTAGGGCTCCCCTAGCCTTCAGGCTAGGGCACCCCTAGGCTTTAGGCTAGGGCTCCCCTAGGCTAAGGCTAGGGCTCCCCTAGCCTTCAGGCTAGGGCACCCCTAGGCTTTAGGCTAGGGCTCCCCTAGGCTAAGGCTAGGGCTCCCCTAGCCTTCAGGCTAGGGCACCCCTAGGCTTTAGGCTAGGGCTCCCCTAGGCTAAGGCTAGGACTCCCCAAGCCTTCAGGCTAGGGCACCCCAAGGCTTTAGGCTAGGGCTCCCCTAGGCTAAGGCTAGGGCTCCCCTAGCCTTCAGGCTAGGGCACCCCTGGGCTTTAGGCTAGGGCTCCCCTAGGCTAAGGCTAGGGCTCCCCTAGCCTTCAGGCTAGGGCACCCCTGGGCTTTAGGCAAGGGCTCCCCTAGGCTAAGGCTAGGGCTCCCCTAGCCTTCAGGCTAGGGCACCCCTAGGCTTTAGGGTAGGGCTCCCTAGGCTAAGGCTAGGGCTCCCCTAGCCTTCAGGCTAGGGCACCCCTAGGCTTTAGGCTAGGGCTCACCTAGGCTAAGGCTAGGGCACCCCTAGGCTTTAGGCTAGGGCTCCCCTAGGCTAAGGCTAGGGCTCCCCTAGCCTTCAGGCTAGGGCACCCCTAGGCTTTAGGCTAGGGCTCCCCTAGGCTAAGGCTAGGGCTCCCCTAGCCTTCAGGCTAGGGCACCCCTAGGCTTTAGGCTAGGGCTCCCCTAGGCTAAGGCTAGGGCTCCCCTAGCCTTCAGGCGAGGGCACCCCTAGGCTTTAGGCTAGGGCTCCCCTAGGCTAAGGCTAGGGCTCCCCTAGCCTTCAGGCGAGGGCACCCCTAGGCTTTAGGCTCGGGCTCCCCTAGGCTAAGGCTAGGGCTCCCCTAGCCTTCAGGCTAGGGCACCCCTAGGCTTTAGGCTCGGGCTCCCCTAGGCTAAGGCTAGGGCGCCCCTAGCCTTCAGGCTAGGGCACCCCTAGGCTTTAGGCTCGGGCTCCCCTAGGCTAAGGCTAGGGCTCCCTAGCCTTCAGGCTAGGGCACCCCTAGGCTTTAGGCTAGGGCTCCCCTAGGCTAAGGCTAGGGCTCCCCTAGCCTTCAGGCTAGGGCACCCCTAGGCTTTAGGCTAGGGCTCCCCTAGGCTAAGGCTAGGGCTCCCCTAGCCTTCAGGCTAGGGCACCCCTAGGCTTTAGGCTAGGGCTCCCCTAGGCTAAGGCTAGGGCTCCCCTAGCCTTCAGGCTAGGGCACCCCTAGGCTTTAGGCTAGGGCTCCCCTAGGCTAAGGCTAGGGCTCCCCTAGCCTTCAGGCTAGGGCACCACTAGGCTTTAGGCTAGGGCTCCCCTAGGCTAAGGCTAGGGCTCCCCTACCCTTCAGGCTAGGGCACCCCTAGTCTTTAGGCTAGGGCTCCCCTAGGCTAAGGCTAGGGCTCCCCTAGCCTTCAGGCTAGGGCACCCCTAGGCTTTAGGCTAGGGCTCCCCTAGGCTAAGGCTAGGGCTCCCCTAGCCTTCAGGCTAGGGCACCCCTAGGCTTCAGGCTAGGGCTCCCCTAGGCTTTAGGCTAGGGCTCCCCTAGGCTAAGGCTAGGGCTCCCCTAGCCTTCAGGCTAGGGCACCCCTAGGCTTTAGGCTAGGGCTCCCCTAGGCTAAGGCTAGGGCTCCCCTAGCCTTCAGGCTAGGGCACCCCTAGGCTTTAGGCTAGGGCTCCCCTAGGCTAAGGCTAGGGCTCCCCTAGCCTTCAGGCTAGGGCACCCCTAGGCTTTAGGCTAGGGCTCCCCTGGGCTAAGGCTAGGTCTCCCCTAGCCTTCAGGCTAGGGCACCCCTAGGCTTTAGGCTAGGGCTCCCCTGGGCTAAGGCTAGGTCTCCCCTAGCCTTCAGGCTAGGGCACCCCTAGGCTTTAGGCTAGGGCTCCCCTGGGCTAAGGCTAGGGCTCCCCTAGCCTTCAGGCTAGGGCACCCCTAGGCTTTAGGCTAGGGCTCCCCTGGGCTAAGGCTAGGGCTCCCCTAGCCTTCAGGCTAGGGCACCCCTAGGCTTTAGGCTAGGGCTCCCTGGGCTAAGGCTAGGGCTCCCCTAGCCTTCAGGCTAGGGCACCCCTAGGCTTTAGGCTAGGGCTCCCCTGGGCTAAGGCTAGGGCTCCCCTAGCCTTCAGGCTAGGGCACCCCTAGGCTTTAGGCTAGGGCTCCCCTGGGCTAAGGCTAGGGCTCCCCTAGCCTTCAGGCTAGGGCACCCCTAGGCTTTAGGCTAGGGCTCCCCTAGGCTAAGGCTAGGGCTCCCCTAGCCTTCAGGCTAGGGCACCCCTAGGCTTTAGGCTAGGGCTCCCCTAGGCTAAGGCTAGGGCTCCCCTAGCCTTCAGGCTAGGGCACCCCTAGGTTTTAGGCTAGGGCTCCCCTAGGCTAAGGCTAGGGCTCCCCTAGCCTTCAGGCTAGGGCACCCCTAGGCTTTAGGCTAGGGCTCCCCTAGGCTAAGGCTAGGGCTCCCCTAGCCTTCAGGCTAGGGCACCCCTAGGCTTTAGGCTAGGGCTCCCCTAGGCTAAGGCTAGGGCTCCCCTAGCCTTCAGGCTAGGGCACCCCTAGGCTTTAGGCTAGGGCTCCCCTAGGCTAAGGCTAGGGCTCCCCTAGCCTTCAGGCTAGGGCAACCCTAGGCTTTAGGCTAGGGCTCCCCTAGGCTAAGGCTAGGGCTCCCCTAGCCTTCAGGCTAGGGCACCCCTAGGCTTTACGCTAGGGCTCCCCTAGGCTAAGGCTAGGGCTCCCCTAGCCTTCAGGCTAGGGCACCCCTAGGCTTTAGGCTAGGGCTCCACTAGGCTAAGGCTAGGGCTCCCCTAGCCTTCAGGCTAGGGCACCCCTAGGCTTTAGGCTAGGGCTCCCCTAGGCTAAGGCTAGGGCTCCCCTAGCCTTCAGGCTAGGGCTCCCCTAGGCTAAGGCTAGGGCTCCCCTAGCCTTCAGGCTAGGGCACCCCTAGGCTTTAGGCTAGGGCTCCCCTAGGCTAAGGCTAGGGCTCCCCTAGCCTTCAGGCTAGGGCACCCCTAGGCTTTAGGCTAGGGCTCCCCTAGGCTAAGGCTAGGGCTCCCCTAGCCTTCAGGCTAGGGCACCCCTAGGCTTTAGGCTAGGGCTCCCCTAGGCTAAGGATAGGACTCCCCTAGCCTTCAGGCTAGGGCACCCCAAGGCTTTAGGCTAGGGCTCCCCTAGGCTAAGGCTAGGGCTCCCCTAGCCTTCAGGCTAGGGCACCCCTAGGCTTTAGGCTAGGGCTCCCCTAGGCTAAGGCTAGGGCTCCCCTAGCCTTCAGGCTAGGGCACCCCTAGGCTTTAGGCTAGGGCTCCCCTAGGCTAAGGCTAGGGCTCCCATAGCATTCAGGCTAGGGCACCCCTAGGCTTTAGGCTAGGGCTCCCCTAGGCTAAGGCTAGGGCTCCCCTAGCCTTCAGGCTAGGGCACCCCTAGGCTTTAGGCTAGGGCTCCCCTAGGCTAAGGCTAGGGCTCCCCTAGCCTTCAGGCTAGGGCTCCCCTAGCCTTCAGGCTAGGGCACCCCTAGGCTTTAGGCTAGGGCTCCCCTAGGCTAAGGCTAGGGCTCCCCTAGCCTTCAGGCTAGGGCACCCCTAGGCTTTAGGCTAGGGCTCCCCTAGGCTAAGGCTAGGGCTCCCCTAGCCTTCAGGCTAGGGCACCCCTAGGCTTTAGGCTAGGGCTCCCCTAGGCTAAGGCTAGGGCTCCCCTAGCCTTCAGGCGAGGGCACCCCTAGGCTTTAGGCTAGGGCTCCCCTAGGCTAAGGCTAGGGCTCCCCTAGCCTTCAGGCTAGGGCACCCCTAGGCTTTAGGCTAGGGCTCCCCTAGGCTAAGGCTAGGGCTCCCCTAGCCTTCAGGCTAGGGCACCCCTAGGCTTTAGGCTAGGGCTCCCCTAGGCTAAGGCTAGGGCTCCCCTAGCCTTCAGGCTAGGGCACCCCTAGGCTTTAGGCTAGGGCTCCCCTAGGCTAAGGCTAGGGCTCCCCTAGCCTTCAGGCTAGGGCACCCCTAGGCTTAGGCTAGGGCTCCCCTAGCCTTCAGGCTAGGGCACCCCTAGGCTTAGGCTAGGGCTCCCCTAGCCTTCAGGCTAGGGCACCCCTAGGCTTCAGGCTAGGGCTCCCCTAGGCTCAGGCTAGGGCTCCCCTAGCCTTCAGGCTAGGGCACCCCTAGGCTTCAGGCTAGGGCTCCCCTAGGCTCAGGCTAGGGCTCCCCTAGCCTTCAGGCTAGGGCACCCCTAGGCTTCAGGCTAGGGCTCCCCTAGGCTCAGGCTAGGGCTCCCCTAGCCTTCAGGCTAGGGCACCCCTAGGCTTCAGGCTAGGGCTCCCCTAGGCTCAGGCTAGGGCTCCCCTAGGCTTCAGGCTAGGGCACCCCTAGGCTTCAGGCTAGGGCTCCCCTAGCCTTCAGGCTAGGGCACCCCTAGGCTTCAGGCTAGGGCTCCCCTAGGCTAAGGCTAGGGCTCCCCTAGCCTTCAGGCTAGGGCACCCCTAGGCTTCAGGCTAGGGCTCCCCTAGGCTACGGCTAGGGCTCCCCTCGCCTTCAGGCTAGGGCACCCCTAGGCTTCAGGCTAGGGCTCCCCTAGGCTACGGCTAGGGCTCCCCTCGCCTTCAGGCTAGGGCACCCCTAGGCTTCAGGCTAGGACTCCCCTAGGCTACGGCTAGGGCTCCCCTCGCCTTCAGGCTAGGGCACCCCTAGGATTCAGGCTAGGGCTCCCCTAGGCTACGGCTAGGGCTCCCCTCGCCTTCAGGCTAGGGCACCCCTAGGCTTCAGGCTAGGGCTCCCCTAGGCTACGGCTAGGGCTCCCCTCGCCTTCAGGCTAGGGCACCCCTAGGCTTCAGGCTAGGGCTCCCCTAGGCTACGGCTAGGGCTCCCCTCGCCTTCAGGCTAGGGCACCCCTAGGCTTCAGGCTAGGGCTCCCCTAGGCTACGGCTAGGGCTCCCCTCGCCTTCAGGCTAGGGCACCCCTAGGCTTCAGGCTAGGGCTCCCCTAGGCTACGGCTAGGGCTCCCCTCGCCTTCAGGCTAGGGCACCCCTAGGCTTCAGGCTAGGGCTCCCCTAGGCTACGGCTAGGGCTCCCCTCGCCTTCAGGCTAGGGCACCCCTAGGCTTCAGGCTAGGGCTCCCCTAGGCTACGGCTAGGGCTCCCCTCGCCTTCAGGCTAGGGCACCCCTAGGCTTTAGGCTAGGGCTCCCCTAGGCTACGGCTAGGGCTCCCCTAGCCTTCAGGCTAGGGCACCCCTAGGCTTTAGGCTAGGGCTCCCCTAGGCTAAGGCTAGGGCTCCCCTAGCCTTCAGGCTAGGGCACCCCTAGGCTTTAGGCTAGGGCTCCCCTAGGCTAAGGCTAGGGCTCCCCTAGCCTTCAGGCTAGGGCACCCCTAGGCTTTAGGCTAGGGCTCCCCTAGCCTTCAGGCTAGGGCACCCCTAGGCTTCAGGCTAGGGCTCCCCTAGGCTCAGGCTAGGGCTCCCCTAGCCTTCAGGCTAGGGCACCCCTAGGCTTCAGGCTAGGGCTCCCCTAGGCTCAGGCTAGGGCTCCCCTAGCCTTCAGGCTAGGGCACCCCTAGGCTTCAGGCTAGGGCTCCCCTAGGCTCAGGCTAGGGCTCCCCTAGCCTTCAGGCTAGGGCACCCCTAGGCTTCAGGCTAGGGCTCCCCTAGGCTCAGGCTAGGGCTCCCCTAGGCTTCAGGCTAGGGCACCCCTAGGCTTCAGGCTAGGGCTCCCCTAGCCTTCAGGCTAGGGCACCCCTAGGCTTCAGGCTAGGGCTCCCCTAGGCTAAGGCTAGGGCTCCCCTAGCCTTCAGGCTAGGGCACCCCTAGGCTTCAGGCTAGGGCTCCCCTAGGCTACGGCTAGGGCTCCCCTCGCCTTCAGGCTAGGGCACCCCTAGGCTTCAGGCTAGGGCTCCCCTAGGCTACGGCTAGGGCTCCCCTCGCCTTCAGGCTAGGGCACCCCTAGGCTTCAGGCTAGGGCTCCCCTAGGCTACGGCTAGGGCTCCCCTCGCCTTCAGGCTAGGGCACCCCTAGGCTTCAGGCTAGGGCTCCCCTAGGCTACGGCTAGGGCTCCCCTCGCCTTCAGGCTAGGGCACCCCTAGGCTTCAGGCTAGGGCTCCCCTAGGCTACGGCTAGGGCTCCCCTCGCCTTCAGGCTAGGGCACCCCTAGGGTTCAGGCTAGGGCTCCCCTAGGCTACGGCTAGGGCTCCCCTCGCCTTCAGGCTAGGGCACCCCTAGGCTTCAGGCTAGGGCTCCCCTAGGCTACGGCTAGGGCTCCCCTCGCCTTCAGGCTAGGGCACCCCTAGGCTTCAGGCTAGGGCTCCCCTAGGCTACGGCTAGGGCTCCCCTCGCCTTCAGGCTAGGGCACCCCTAGGCTTCAGGCTAGGGCTCCCCTAGGCTACGGCTAGGGCTCCCCTCGCCTTCAGGCTAGGGCACCCCTAGGCTTCAGGCTAGGGCTCCCCTAGGCTACGGCTAGGGCTCCCCTCGCCTTCAGGCTAGGGCACCCCTAGGCTTCAGGCTAGGGCTCCCCTAGGCTACGGCTAGGGCTCCCCTCGCCTTCAGGCTAGGGCACCCCTAGGCTTCAGGCTAGGGCTCCCCTAGGCTACGGCTAGGGCTCCCCTCGCCTTCAGGCTAGGGCACCCCTAGGCTTCAGGCTAGGGCTCCCCTAGGCTACGGCTAGGGCTCCCCTCGCCTTCAGGCTAGGGCACCCCTAGGCTTCAGGCTAGGGCTCCCCTAGGCTACGGCTAGGGCTCCCCTCGCCTTCAGGCTAGGGCACCCCTAGGCTTCAGGCTAGGGCTCCCCTAGGCTACGGCTAGGGCTCCCCTCGCCTTCAGGCTAGGGCACCCCTAGGCTTCAGGCTAGGGCTCCCCTAGGCTACGGCTAGGGCTCCCCTCGCCTTCAGGCTAGGGCACCCCTAGGCTTCAGGCTAGGGCTCCCCTAGGCTACGGCTAGGGCTCCCCTCGCCTTCAGGCTAGGGCACCCCTAGGCTTCAGGCTAGGGCTCCCCTAGGCTACGGCTAGGGCTCCCCTCGCCTTCAGGCTAGGGCACCCCTAGGCTTCAGGCTAGGGCTCCCCTAGGCTACGGCTAGGGCTCCCCTCGCCTTCAGGCTAGGGCACCCCTAGGCTTCAGGCTAGGGCTCCCCTAGGCTACGGCTAGGGCTCCCCTCGCCTTCAGGCTAGGGCACCCCTAGGCTTCAGGCTAGGGCTCCCCTAGGCTACGGCTAGGGCTCCCCTAGCCTTCAGGCTAGGGCACCCCTAGGCTTCAGGCTAGGGCTCCCCTAGGCTACGGCTAGGGCTCCCCTCGCCTTCAGGCTAGGGCACCCCTAGGCTTCAGGCTAGGGCTCCCCTAGGCTACGGCTAGGGCTCCCCTCGCCTTCAGGCTAGGGCACCCCTAGGCTTCAGGCTAGGGCTCCCCCAGGCTAAGGCTACGGCTCCCCTCGCCTTCAGGCTAGGGCACCCCTAGGCTTCAGGCTAGGGCTCCCCCAGGCTAAGGCTAGGGCTCCCCTCGCCTTCAGGCTAGGGCACCCCTAGGCTTTAGGCTAGGGCTCCCCCAGGCTAAGGCTAGGGCTCCCCTCGCCTTCAGGCTAGGGCACCCCTAGGCTTTAGGCTAGGGCTCCCCCAGGCTAAGGCTAGGGCTCCCCTCGCCTTCAGGCTAGGGCACCCCTAGGCTTTAGGCTCGGGCTCCCCCAGGCTAAGGCTAGGGCTCCCCTCGCCTTCAGGCTAGGGCACCCCTAGGCTTTAGGCTCGGGCTCCCCCAGGCTAAGGCTAGGGCTCCCCTCGCCTTCAGGCTAGGGCACCCCTAGGCTTTAGGCTCGGGCTCCCCCAGGCTAAGGCTAGGGCTCCCCTCGCCTTCAGGCTAGGGCACCCCTAGGCTTTAGGCTCGGGCTCCCCCAGGCTAAGGCTAGGGCTCCCCTCGCCTTCAGGCTAGGGCACCCCTAGGCTTTAGGCTCGGGCTCCCCCAGGCTAAGGCTAGGGCTCCCCTCGCCTTCAGGCTAGGGCACCCCTAGGCTTTAGGCTCGGGCTCCACCAGGCTAAGGCTAGGGCTCCCCTCGCCTTCAGGCTAGGGCACCCCTAGGCTTTAGGCTCGGGCTCCCCCAGGCTAAGGCTAGGGCTCCCCTCGCCTTCAGGCTAGGGCACCCCTAGGCTTTAGGCTCGGGCTCCCCCAGGCTAAGGCTAGGGCTCCCCTCGCCTTCAGGCTAGGGCACCCCTAGGCTTTAGGCTCGGGCTCCCCCAGGCTAAGGCTAGGGCTCCCCTCGCCTTCAGGCTAGGGCACCCCTAGGCTTTAGGCTCGGGCTCCCCCAGGCTAAGGCTAGGGCTCCCCTCGCCTTCAGGCTAGGGCACCCCTAGGCTTTAGGCTCGGGCTCCCCCAGGCTAAGGCTAGGGCTCCCCTCGCCTTCAGGCTAGGGCACCCCTAGGCTTTAGGCTCGGGCTCCCCCAGGCTAAGGCTAGGGCTCCCCTCGCCTTCAGGCTAGGGCACCCCTAGGCTTTAGGCTCGGGCTCCCCCAGGCTAAGGCTAGGGCTCCCCTCGCCTTCAGGCTAGGGCACCCCTAGGCTTTAGGCTCGGGCTCCCCCAGGCTAAGGCTAGGGCTCCCCTCGCCTTCAGGCTAGGGCACCCCTAGGCTTTAGGCTCGGGCTCCCCCAGGCTAAGGCTAGGGCTCCCCTCGCCTTCAGGCTAGGGCACCCCTCGGCTTTAGGCTCGGGCTCCCCCAGGCTAAGGCTAGGGCTCCCCTCGCCTTCAGGCTAGGGCACCCCTCGGCTTTAGGCTCGGGCTCCCCCAGGCTAAGGCTAGGGCTCCCCTCGCCTTCAGGCTAGGGCACCCCTCGGCTTTAGGCTCGGGCTCCCCCAGGCTAAGGCTAGGGCTCCCCTCGCCTTCAGGCTAGGGCACCCCTCGGCTTTAGGCTCGGGCTCCCCCAGGCTAAGGCTAGGGCTCCCCTCGCCTTCAGGCTAGGGCACCCCTCGGCTTTAGGCTAGGGCTCCCCCAGGCTAAGGCTAGGGCTCCCCTCGCCTTCAGGCTAGGGCACCCCTCGGCTTTAGGCTAGGGCTCCCCCAGGCTAAGGCTAGGGCTCCCCTCGCCTTCAGGCTAGGGCACCCCTCGGCTTTAGGCTAGGGCTCCCCCAGGCTAAGGCTAGGGCTCCCCTCGCCTTCAGGCTAGGGCACCCCTCGGCTTTAGGCTAGGGCTCCCCCAGGCTAAGGCTAGGGCTCCCCTCGCCTTCAGGCTAGGGCACCCCTCGGCTTTAGGCTAGGGCTCCCCCAGGCTAAGGCTAGGGCTCCCCTCGCCTTCAGGCTAGGGCACCCCTCGGCTTTAGGCTAGGGCTCCCCCAGGCTAAGGCTAGGGCTCCCCTCGCCTCAGGCTAGGGCACCCCTAGGCTTTAGGCTAGGGCTCCCCCAGGCTAAGGCTAGGGCTCCCCTCGCCTTCAGGCTAGGGCACCCCTAGGCTTTAGGCTAGGGCTCCCCCAGGCTAAGGCTAGGGCTCCCCTCGCCTTCAGGCTAGGGCACCCCTAGGCTTTAGGCTAGGGCTCCACCAGGCTAAGGCTAGGGCTCCCCTCGCCTTCAGGCTAGGGCACCCCTAGGCTTTAGGCTAGGGCTCCCCCAGGCTAAGGCTAGGGCTCCCCTCGCCTTCAGGCTAGGGCACCCCTAGGCTTTAGGCTAGGGCTCCCCCAGGCTAAGGCTAGGGCTCCCCTCGCCTTCAGGCTAGGACACCCCTAGGCTTTAGGCTAGGGCTCCCCCAGGCTAAGGCTAGGGCTCCCCTCGCCTTCAGGCTAGGGCACCCCTAGGCTTTAGGCTAGGGCTCCCCCAGGCTAAGGCTAGGGCTCCCCTCGCCTTCAGGCTAGGGCACCCCTAGGCTTTAGGCTAGGGCTCCCCCAGGCTAAGGCTAGGGCTCCCCTCGCCTTCAGGCTAGGGCAACCCCTAGGCTTTAGGCTAGGGCTCCCCCAGGCTAAGGCTAGGGCTCCCCTCGCCTTCAGGCTAGGGCACCCCTAGGCTTTAGGCTAGGGCTCCCCCAGGCTAAGGCTAGGGCTCCCCCTCGCCTTCAGGCTAGGGCACCCCTAGGCTTTAGGCTAGGGCTCCCCCAGGCTAAGGCTAGGGCTCCCCTCGCCTTCAGGCTAGGGCACCCCTAGGCTTTAGGCTAGGGCTCCCCCAGGCTAAGGCTAGGGCTCCCCTCGCCTTCAGGCTAGGGCACCCCTAGGCTTTAGGCTAGGGCTCCCCCAGGCTAAGGCTAGGGCTCCCCTCGCCTTCAGGCTAGGGCACCCCTAGGCTTTAGGCTAGGGCTCCCCTGGGCTAAGGCTAGGGCTCCCCTAGCCTTCAGGCTAGGGCACCCCTAGGCTTTAGGCTAGGGCTCCCCTGGGCTAAGGCTAGGGCTCCCCTAGCCTTCAGGCTAGGGCACCCCTAGGCTTTAGGCTAGGGCTCCCCTGGGCTAAGGCTAGGGCTCCCCTAGCCTTCAGGCTAGGGCACCCCTAGGCTTTAGGCTAGGGCTCCCCTGGGCTAAGGCTAGGGCTCCCCTAGCCTTCAGGCTAGGGCACCCCTAGGCTTTAGGCTAGGGCTCCCCTAGGCTAAGGCTAGGGCTCCCCTAGCCTTCAGGCTAGGGCACCCCTAGGCTTTAGGCTAGGGCTCCCCTAGGCTAAGGCTAGGGCTCCCCTAGCCTTCAGGCTAGGGCACCCCTAGGCTTTTAGGCTAGGGCTCCCCTAGGCTAAGGCTAGGGCTCCCCTAGCCTTCAGGCTAGGGCACCCCTAGGCTTTAGGCTAGGGCTCCCCTAGGCTAAGGCTAGGGCTCCCCTAGCCTTCAGGCTAGGGCACCCCTAGGCTTTAGGCTAGGGCTCCCCTAGGCTAAGGCTAGGGCTCCCCTAGCCTTCAGGCTAGGGCACCCCTAGGCTTTAGGCTAGGGCTCCCCTAGGCTAAGGCTAGGGCTCCCCTAGCCTTCAGGCTAGGGCACCCCTAGGCTTTAGGCTAGGGCTCCCCTAGGCTAAGGCTAGGGCTCCCCTAGCCTTCAGGCTAGGGCACCCCTAGGCTTTACGCTAGGGCTCCCCTAGGCTAAGGCTAGGGCTCCCCTAGCCTTCAGGCTAGGGCACCCCTAGGCTTTAGGCTAGGGCTCCACTAGGCTAAGGCTAGGGCTCCCCTAGCCTTCAGGCTAGGGCACCCCTAGGCTTTAGGCTAGGGCTCCCCTAGGCTAAGGCTAGGGCTCCCCTAGCCTTCAGGCTAGGGCTCCCCTAGGCTAAGGCTAGGGCTCCCCTAGCCTTCAGGCTAGGGCACCCCTAGGCTTTAGGCTAGGGCTCCCCTAGGCTAAGGCTAGGGCTCCCCTAGCCTTCAGGCTAGGGCACCCCTAGGCTTTAGGCTAGGGCTCCCCTAGGCTAAGGCTAGGGCTCCCCTAGCCTTCAGGCTAGGGCACCCCTAGGCTTTAGGCTAGGGCTCCCCTAGGCTAAGGATAGGACTCCCCTAGCCTTCAGGCTAGGGCACCCCAAGGCTTTAGGCTAGGGCTCCCCTAGGCTAAGGCTAGGGCTCCCCTAGCCTTCAGGCTAGGGCACCCCTAGGCTTTAGGCTAGGGCTCCCCTAGGCTAAGGCTAGGGCTCCCCTAGCCTTCAGGCTAGGGCACCCCTAGGCTTTAGGCTAGGGCTCCCCTAGGCTAAGGCTAGGGCTCCCATAGCATTCAGGCTAGGGCACCCCTAGGCTTTAGGCTAGGGCTCCCCTAGGCTAAGGCTAGGGCTCCCCTAGCCTTCAGGCTAGGGCACCCCTAGGCTTTAGGCTAGGGCTCCCCTAGGCTAAGGCTAGGGCTCCCCTAGCCTTCAGGCTAGGGCTCCCCTAGCCTTCAGGCTAGGGCACCCCTAGGCTTAGGCTAGGGCTCCCCTAGGCTAAGGCTAGGGCTCCCCTAGCCTTCAGGCTAGGGCACCCCTAGGCTTTAGGCTAGGGCTCCCCTAGGCTAAGGCTAGGGCTCCCCTAGCCTTCAGGCTAGGGCACCCCTAGGCTTTAGGCTAGGGCTCCCCTAGGCTAAGGCTAGGGCTCCCCTAGCCTTCAGGCGAGGGCACCCCTAGGCTTTAGGCTAGGGCTCCCCTAGGCTAAGGCTAGGGCTCCCCTAGCCTTCAGGCTAGGGCACCCCTAGGCTTTAGGCTAGGGCTCCCCTAGGCTAAGGCTAGGGCTCCCCTAGCCTTCAGGCTAGGGCACCCCTAGGCTTTAGGCTAGGGCTCCCCTAGGCTAAGGCTAGGGCTCCCCTAGCCTTCAGGCTAGGGCACCCCTAGGCTTTAGGCTAGGGCTCCCCTAGGCTAAGGCTAGGGCTCCCCTAGCCTTCAGGCTAGGGCACCCCTAGGCTTAGGCTAGGGCTCCCCTAGCCTTCAGGCTAGGGCACCCCTAGGCTTAGGCTAGGGCTCCCCTAGCCTTCAGGCTAGGGCACCCCTAGGCTTCAGGCTAGGGCTCCCCTAGGCTCAGGCTAGGGCTCCCCTAGCCTTCAGGCTAGGGCACCCCTAGGCTTCAGGCTAGGGCTCCCCTAGGCTCAGGCTAGGGCTCCCCTAGCCTTCAGGCTAGGGCACCCCTAGGCTTCAGGCTAGGGCTCCCCTAGGCTCAGGCTAGGGCTCCCCTAGCCTTCAGGCTAGGGCACCCCTAGGCTTCAGGCTAGGGCTCCCCTAGGCTCAGGCTAGGGCTCCCCTAGGCTTCAGGCTAGGGCACCCCTAGGCTTCAGGCTAGGGCTCCCCTAGCCTTCAGGCTAGGGCACCCCTAGGCTTCAGGCTAGGGCTCCCCTAGGCTAAGGCTAGGGCTCCCCTAGCCTTCAGGCTAGGGCACCCCTAGGCTTCAGGCTAGGGCTCCCCTAGGCTACGGCTAGGGCTCCCCTCGCCTTCAGGCTAGGGCACCCCTAGGCTTCAGGCTAGGGCTCCCCTAGGCTACGGCTAGGGCTCCCCTCGCCTTCAGGCTAGGGCACCCCTAGGCTTCAGGCTAGGACTCCCCTAGGCTACGGCTAGGGCTCCCCTCGCCTTCAGGCTAGGGCACCCCTAGGATTCAGGCTAGGGCTCCCCTAGGCTACGGCTAGGGCTCCCCTCGCCTTCAGGCTAGGGCACCCCTAGGCTTCAGGCTAGGGCTCCCCTAGGCTACGGCTAGGGCTCCCCTCGCCTTCAGGCTAGGGCACCCCTAGGCTTTAGGCTAGGGCTCCCCTAGGCTACGGCTAGGGCTCCCCTAGCCTTCAGGCTAGGGCACCCCTAGGCTTTAGGCTAGGGCTCCCCTAGGCTAAGGCTAGGGCTCCCCTAGCCTTCAGGCTAGGGCACCCCTAGGCTTTAGGCTAGGGCTCCCCTAGGCTAAGGCTAGGGCTCCCCTAGCCTTCAGGCTAGGGCACCCCTAGGCTTTAGGCTAGGGCTCCCCTAGCCTTCAGGCTAGGGCACCCCTAGGCTTCAGGCTAGGGCTCCCCTAGGCTCAGGCTAGGGCTCCCCTAGCCTTCAGGCTAGGGCACCCCTAGGCTTCAGGCTAGGGCTCCCCTAGGCTCAGGCTAGGGCTCCCCTAGCCTTCAGGCTAGGGCACCCCTAGGCTTCAGGCTAGGGCTCCCCTAGGCTCAGGCTAGGGCTCCCCTAGCCTTCAGGCTAGGGCACCCCTAGGCTTCAGGCTAGGGCTCCCCTAGGCTCAGGCTAGGGCTCCCCTAGCCTTCAGGCTAGGGCACCCCTAGGCTTCAGGCTAGGGCTCCCCTAGGCTCAGGCTAGGGCTCCCCTAGGCTTCAGGCTAGGGCACCCCTAGGCTTCAGGCTAGGGCTCCCCTAGCCTTCAGGCTAGGGCACCCCTAGGCTTCAGGCTAGGGCTCCCCTAGGCTAAGGCTAGGGCTCCCCTAGCCTTCAGGCTAGGGCACCCCTAGGCTTCAGGCTAGGGCTCCCCTAGGCTACGGGCTAGGGCTCCCCTCGCCTTCAGGCTAGGGCACCCCTAGGCTTCAGGCTAGGGCTCCCCTAGGCTACGGCTAGGGCTCCCCTCGCCTTCAGGCTAGGGCACCCCTAGGCTTCAGGCTAGGGCTCCCCTAGGCTACGGCTAGGGCTCCCCTCGCCTTCAGGCTAGGGCACCCCTAGGCTTCAGGCTAGGGCTCCCCTAGGCTACGGCTAGGGCTCCCCTCGCCTTCAGGCTAGGGCACCCCTAGGCTTCAGGCTAGGGCTCCCCTAGGCTACGGCTAGGGCTCCCCTCGCCTTCAGGCTAGGGCACCCCTAGGGTTCAGGCTAGGGCTCCCCTAGGCTACGGCTAGGGCTCCCCTCGCCTTCAGGCTAGGGCACCCCTAGGCTTCAGGCTAGGGCTCCCCTAGGCTACGGCTAGGGCTCCCCTCGCCTTCAGGCTAGGGCACCCCTAGGCTTCAGGCTAGGGCTCCCCTAGGCTACGGCTAGGGCTCCCCTCGCCTTCAGGCTAGGGCACCCCTAGGCTTCAGGCTAGGGCTCCCCTAGGCTACGGCTAGGGCTCCCCTCGCCTTCAGGCTAGGGCACCCCTAGGCTTCAGGCTAGGGCTCCCCTAGGCTACGGCTAGGGCTCCCCTCGCCTTCAGGCTAGGGCACCCCTAGGCTTCAGGCTAGGGCTCCCCTAGGCTACGGCTAGGGCTCCCCTCGCCTTCAGGCTAGGGCACCCCTAGGCTTCAGGCTAGGGCTCCCCTAGGCTACGGCTAGGGCTCCCCTCGCCTTCAGGCTAGGGCACCCCTAGGCTTCAGGCTAGGGCTCCCCTAGGCTACGGCTAGGGCTCCCCTCGCCTTCAGGCTAGGGCACCCCTAGGCTTCAGGCTAGGGCTCCCCTAGGCTACGGCTAGGGCTCCCCTCGCCTTCAGGCTAGGGCACCCCTAGGCTTCAGGCTAGGGCTCCCCTAGGCTACGGCTAGGGCTCCCCTCGCCTTCAGGCTAGGGCACCCCTAGGCTTCAGGCTAGGGCTCCCCTAGGCTACGGCTAGGGCTCCCCTCGCCTTCAGGCTAGGGCACCCCTAGGCTTCAGGCTAGGGCTCCCCTAGGCTACGGCTAGGGCTCCCCTCGCCTTCAGGCTAGGGCACCCCTAGGCTTCAGGCTAGGGCTCCCCTAGGCTACGGCTAGGGCTCCCCTCGCCTTCAGGCTAGGGCACCCCTAGGCTTCAGGCTAGGGCTCCCCTAGGCTACGGCTAGGGCTCCCCTCACCTTCAGGCTAGGGCACCCCTAGGCTTCAGGCTAGGGCTCCCCTAGGCTACGGCTAGGGCTCCCCTCGCCTTCAGGCTAGGGCACCCCTAGGCTTCAGGCTAGGGCTCCCCTAGGCTACGGCTAGGGCTCCCCTCGCCTTCAGGCTAGGGCACCCCTAGGCTTCAGGCTAGGGCTCCCCTAGGCTACGGCTAGGGCTCCCCTAGCCTTCAGGCTAGGGCACCCCTAGGCTTCAGGCTAGGGCTCCCCTAGGCTACGGCTAGGGCTCCCCTCGCCTTCAGGCTAGGGCACCCCTAGGCTTCAGGCTAGGGCTCCCCTAGGCTACGGCTAGGGCTCCCCTCGCCTTCAGGCTAGGGCACCCCTAGGCTTCAGGCTAGGGCTCCCCCAGGCTAAGGCTAGGGCTCCCCTCGCCTTCAGGCTAGGGCACCCCTAGGCTTCAGGCTAGGGCTCCCCCAGGCTAAGGCTAGGGCTCCCCTCGCCTTCAGGCTAGGGCACCCCTAGGCTTTAGGCTAGGGCTCCCCCAGGCTAAGGCTAGGGCTCCCCTCGCCTTCAGGCTAGGGCACCCCTAGGCTTTAGGCTAGGGCTCCCCCAGGCTAAGGCTAGGGCTCCCCTCGCCTTCAGGCTAGGGCACCCCTAGGCTTTAGGCTAGGGCTCCCCCAGGCTAAGGCTAGGGCTCCCCTCGCCTTCAGGCTAGGGCACCCCTAGGCTTTAGGCTCGGGCTCCCCCAGGCTAAGGCTAGGGCTCCCCTCGCCTTCAGGCTAGGGCACCCCTAGGCTTTAGGCTCGGGCTCCCCCAGGCTAAGGCTAGGGCTCCCCTCGCCTTCAGGCTAGGGCACCCCTAGGCTTTAGGCTCGGGCTCCCCCAGGCTAAGGCTAGGGCTCCCCTCGCCTTCAGGCTAGGGCACCCCTAGGCTTTAGGCTCGGGCTCCCCCAGGCTAAGGCTAGGGCTCCCCTCGCCTTCAGGCTAGGGCACCCCTAGGCTTTAGGCTCGGGCTCCACCAGGCTAAGGCTAGGGCTCCCCTCGCCTTCAGGCTAGGGCACCCCTAGGCTTTAGGCTCGGGCTCCCCCAGGCTAAGGCTAGGGCTCCCCTCGCCTTCAGGCTAGGGCACCCCTAGGCTTTAGGCTCGGGCTCCCCCAGGCTAAGGCTAGGGCTCCCCTCGCCTTCAGGCTAGGGCACCCCTAGGCTTTAGGCTCGGGCTCCCCCAGGCTAAGGCTAGGGCTCCCCTCGCCTTCAGGCTAGGGCACCCCTAGGCTTTAGGCTCGGGCTCCCCCAGGCTAAGGCTAGGGCTCCCCTCGCCTTCAGGCTAGGGCACCCCTAGGCTTTAGGCTCGGGCTCCCCCAGGCTAAGGCTAGGGCTCCCCTCGCCTTCAGGCTAGGGCACCCCTAGGCTTTAGGCTCGGGCTCCCCCAGGCTAAGGCTAGGGCTCCCCTCGCCTTCAGGCTAGGGCACCCCTAGGCTTTAGGCTCGGGCTCCCCCAGGCTAAGGCTAGGGCTCCCCTCGCCTTCAGGCTAGGGCACCCCTAGGCTTTAGGCTCGGGCTCCCCCAGGCTAAGGCTAGGGCTCCCCTCGCCTTCAGGCTAGGGCACCCCTAGGCTTTAGGCTCGGGCTCCCCCAGGCTAAGGCTAGGGCTCCCCTCGCCTTCAGGCTAGGGCACCCCTCGGCTTTAGGCTCGGGCTCCCCCAGGCTAAGGCTAGGGCTCCCCTCGCCTTCAGGCTAGGGCACCCCTCGGCTTTAGGCTCGGGCTCCCCCAGGCTAAGGCTAGGGCTCCCCTCGCCTTCAGGCTAGGGCACCCCTCGGCTTTAGGCTCGGGCTCCCCCAGGCTAAGGCTAGGGCTCCCCTCGCCTTCAGGCTAGGGCACCCCTCGGCTTTAGGCTCGGGCTCCCCCAGGCTAAGGCTAGGGCTCCCCTCGCCTTCAGGCTAGGGCACCCCTCGGCTTTAGGCTAGGGCTCCCCCAGGCTAAGGCTAGGGCTCCCCTCGCCTTCAGGCTAGGGCACCCCTCGGCTTTAGGCTAGGGCTCCCCCAGGCTAAGGCTAGGGCTCCCCTCGCCTTCAGGCTAGGGCACCCCTCGGCTTTAGGCTAGGGCTCCCCCAGGCTAAGGCTAGGGCTCCCCTCGCCTTCAGGCTAGGGCACCCCTCGGCTTTAGGCTAGGGCTCCCCCAGGCTAAGGCTAGGGCTCCCCTCGCCTTCAGGCTAGGGCACCCCTCGGCTTTAGGCTAGGGCTCCCCCAGGCTAAGGCTAGGGCTCCCCTCGCCTTCAGGCTAGGGCACCCCTCGGCTTTAGGCTAGGGCTCCCCCAGGCTAAGGCTAGGGCTCCCCTCGCCCTCAGGCTAGGGCACCCCTAGGCTTTAGGCTAGGGCTCCCCCAGGCTAAGGCTAGGGCTCCCCTCGCCTTCAGGCTAGGGCACCCCTAGGCTTTAGGCTAGGGCTCCCCCAGGCTAAGGCTAGGGCTCCCCTCGCCTTCAGGCTAGGGCACCCCTAGGCTTTAGGCTAGGGCTCCCCCAGGCTAAGGCTAGGGCTCCCCTCGCCTTCAGGCTAGGGCACCCCTAGGCTTTAGGCTAGGGCTCCCCCAGGCTAAGGCTAGGGCTCCCCTCGCCTTCAGGCTAGGGCACCCCTAGGCTTTAGGCTAGGGCTCCCCCAGGCTAAGGCTAGGGCTCCCCTCGCCTTCAGGCTAGGACACCCCTAGGCTTTAGGCTAGGGCTCCCCCAGGCTAAGGCTAGGGCTCCCCTCGCCTTCAGGCTAGGGCACCCCTAGGCTTTAGGCTAGGGCTCCCCCAGGCTAAGGCTAGGGCTCCCCTCGCCTTCAGGCTAGGGCACCCCTAGGCTTTAGGCTAGGGCTCCCCCAGGCTAAGGCTAGGGCTCCCCTCGCCTTCAGGCTAGGGCACCCCTAGGCTTTAGGCTAGGGCTCCCCCAGGCTAAGGCTAGGGCTCCCCTCGCCTTCAGGCTAGGGCACCCCTAGGCTTTAGGCTAGGGCTCCCCCAGGCTAAGGCTAGGGCTCCCCTCGCCTTCAGGCTAGGGCACCCCTAGGCTTTAGGCTAGGGCTCCCCCAGGCTAAGGCTAGGGCTCCCCTCGCCTTCAGGCTAGGGCACCCCTAGGCTTTAGGCTAGGGCTCCCCCAGGCTAAGGCTAGGGCTCCCCTCGCCTTCAGGCTAGGGCACCCCTAGGCTTTAGGCTAGGGCTCCCCCAGGCTAAGGCTAGGGCTCCCCTCGCCTTCAGGCTAGGGCACCCCTAGGCTTTAGGCTAGGGCTCCCCCAGGCTAAGGCTAGGGCTCCCCTCGCCTTCAGGCTAGGGCACCCCTAGGCTTCAGGCTAGGGCTCCCCCAGGCTAAGGCTAGGGCTCCCCTCGCCTTCAGGCTAGGGCACCCCTAGGCTTTAGGCTAGGGCTCCCCCAGGCTAAGGCTAGGGCTCCCCTCGCCTTCAGGCTAGGGCACCCCTAGGCTTTAGGCTAGGGCTCCCCCAGGCTAAGGCTAGGGCTCCCCTCGCCTTCAGGCTAGGGCACCCCTAGGCTTTAGGCTAGGGCTCCCCCAGGCTAAGGCTAGGGCTCCCCTCGCCTTCAGGCTAGGGCACCCCTAGGCTTTAGGCTAGGGCTCCCCCAGGCTAAGGCTAGGGCTCCCCTCGCCTTCAGGCTAGGGCACCCCTAGGCTTTAGGCTAGGGCTCCCCCAGGCTAAGGCTAGGGCTCCCCTCGCCTTCAGGCTAGGGCACCCCTAGGCTTTAGGCTAGGGCTCCCCCAGGCTAAGGCTAGGGCTCCCCTCGCCTTCAGGCTAGGGCACCCCTAGGCTTTAGGCTAGGGCTCCCCCAGGCTAAGGCTAGGGCTCCCCTCGCCTTCAGGCTAGGGCACCCCTAGGCTTTAGGCTAGGGCTCCCCCAGGCTAAGGCTAGGGCTCCCCTCGCCTTCAGGCTAGGGCACCCCTAGGCTTTAGGCTAGGGCTCCCCCAGGATAAGGCTAGGGCTCCCCTCGCCTTCAGGCTAGGGCACCCCTAGGCTTTAGGCTAGGGCTCCCCCAGGCTAAGGCTAGGGCTCCCCTCGCCTTCAGGCTAGGGCACCCCTAGGCTTTAGGCTCCCCCAGGCTAAGGCTAGGGCTCCCCTAGCCTTCAGGCTAGGGCACCCCTAGGCTTTAGGCTCCCCCAGGCTAAGGCTAGGGCTCCCCTAGCCTTCAGGCTAGGGCACCCCTAGGCTTTAGGCTCCCCTAGGCTAAGGCTAGGGCTCCCCTAGCCTTCAGGCTAGGGCACCCCTAGGCTTTAGGCTAGGGCTCCCCTAGGCTAAGGCTAGGGCTCCCCTGGCCTTCAGGCTAGGGCACCCCTAGGCTTTAGGCTCCCCTAGGCTAAGGCTAGGGCTCCCCTAGCCTTCAGGCTAGGGCACCACTAGGCTTTAGGCTAGGGCTCCCCTAGGCTAAGGCTAGGGCTCCCCTAGCCTTCAGGCTAGGGCACCCCTAGGCTTTAGGCTCCCCTAGGCTAAGGCTAGGGCTCCCCTAGCCTTCAGGCTAGGGCACCCCTAGGCTTTAGGCTAGGGCTCCCCTAGGCTAAGGCTAGGGCTCCCCTAGCCTTCAGGCTAGGGCACCCCTAGGCTTTAGGCTCCC
Organism: Tenrec ecaudatus; assembly: GCF_050624435.1. Lineage (NCBI taxonomy): Eukaryota > Metazoa > Chordata > Mammalia > Afrosoricida > Tenrecidae > Tenrec > Tenrec ecaudatus. Next base: position 50,243 of record NW_027457780.1, read on the forward strand.
CTAGGCTAAGGCTAGGGCTCCACTAGCCTTCAGGCTAGGGCACCCCTAAGCTTTAGGCTAGGGCTCCCCTAGGCTAAGGCTAGGGCTCCCCTAGCCTTCAGGCTAGGGCACCCCTAGGCTTTAGGCTCCCCTAGGCTAAGGCTAGGGCTCCCCTAGTCTTCAGGCTAGGGCACCCCTAGGCTTTAGGCTAGGGCTCCCCTAGGCTAAGGCTAGGGCTCCCCTAGCCTTCAGGCTAGGGCACCCCTAGGCTTTAGGCTACCCTAGGCTAAGGCTAGGGCTCCCCTAGCCTTCAGGCTAGGGCACCCCTAGGCTTTAGGCTCCCCTAGGCTAAGGCTAGGGCTCCCCTAGCCTTCAGGCTAGGGCACCCCTAGGCTTTAGGCTAGGGCTCCCCTAGGCTAAGGCTAGGGCTCCCCTAGCCTTCAGGCTAGGGCACCCCTAGGCTTTAGGCTCCCCTAGGCTAAGGCTAGGGCTCCCCTAGCCTTCAGGCTAGGGCACCCCTAGGCTTTAGGCTAGGGCTCCCCTAGGCTAAGGCTAGGGCTCCCCTAGCCTTCAGGCTAGGGCACCCCTAGGCTTTAGGCTCCCCTAGGCTAAAGCTAGGGCTCCCCTAGCCTTCAGGCTAGGGCACCCCTAGGCTTTAGGCTAGGGCTCCCCTAGGCTAAGGCTAGGGCTCCCCTAGCCTTCAGGCTAGGGCACCCCTAGGCTTTAGGCTCCCCTAGGCTAAGGCTAGAACTCCCCTAGCCTTCAGGCTAGGGCACCCCTAGGCTTTAGGCTAGGGCTCCCCTAGGCTAAGGCTAGGGCTCCCCTAGCCTTCAGGCTAGGGCACCCCTAGGCTTTAGGCTCCCCTAGGCTAAGGCTAGGGCTCCCCTAGCCTTCAGGCTAGAGCACCCCTAGGCTTTAGGCTAGGGCTCCCCTAGGCTAAGGGTAGGGCTCCCCTAGCCTTCAGGCTAGGGAACCCCTAGGCTTTAGGCTCCCCTAGGCTAAGGCTAGGGCTCCCCTAGCCTTCAGGCTAGGGCACCCCTAGGCTTTAGGCTAGGGCTCCCCTAGGCTAAGGCTAGGGCTCCCCTAGCCTTCAGGTTGGGCACCCCTAGGCTTTAGGCTCCCCTAGGCTAAGGCTAGGGCTCCCCCAGCCTTCAGGCTACGGCACCCCTAGGCTTTAGGCTCCCCTAGGCTAAGGCTAGGGCTCCCCTAGCCTTCAGGCTAGGGCACCCCTAGGCTTTAGGCTCCCCTAGGCTAAGGCTAGGGCTCCCCTAGCCTTCAGGCTAGGGCACCCCTAGGCTTTAGGCTCCCCTAGGCTAAGGCTAGGGCTCCCCTAGCCTCAGGCTAGGGCACCCCTAGGCTTTAGGCTAGGGCTCCCCTAGGCTAAGGCTAGGGCTCCCCAAGCCTTCAGGCTAGGGCACCCCTAGGCTTTAGGCTCCCCTAGGCTAAGGCTAGGTCTCCCCTAGCCTTCAGGCTAGGGCACCCCTAGGCTTTAGGCTAGGGCTCCCCTAGGCTAAGGCTAGGGCTTCCCCTAGCCTTCAAGCTAGGGCACCCCTAGGCTTTAGGCTAGGGCTCCCCTAGGCTAAGGCTAGGGCTCCCCTAGCATTCAGGCTAGGGCACCCCTAGGCTTTAGGCTCCCCTAGGCTAAGGCTAGGGCTCCCGTAGCCTTCAGGCTAGGGCACCCCTAGGCTTTAGGCTCCCCTAGGCTAAGGCTAGGGCTCCCCTAGCCTTCAGGCTAGGGCACCCCTAGGCTTTAGGCTCCCCTAGGCTAAGGCTAGGGCTCCCCTAGCCTTCAGGCTAGGGCACCCCTAGGCTTTAGGCTCCCCTAGGCTAAGGCTAGGGCTCCCCTAGCCCTCAGGCTAGGGCACCCCTAGGCTTTAGGCTCCCCTAGGCTAAGGCTAGGGCTCCCCTAGCCCTCAGGCTAGGGCACCCCTAGGCTTTAGGCTCCCCTAGGCTAAGGCTAGGGCTCCCCTAGCCCTCAGGCTAGGGCACCCCTAGGCTTTAGGCTCCCCTAGGCTAAGGCTAGGGCTCCCCTAGCCCTCAGGCTAGGGCACCCCTAGGCTTTAGGCTCCCCTAGGCTAAGGCTAGGGCTCCCCTAGCCCTCAGGCTAGGGCACCCCTAGGCTTTAGGCTCCCCTAGGCTAAGGCTAGGGCTCCCCTAGCCCTCAGGCTAGGGCACCCCTAGGCTTTAGGCTCCCCTAGGCTAAGGCTAGGGCTCCCCTAGCCCTCAGGCTAGGGCACCCCTAGGCTTTAGGCTCCCCTAGGCTAAGGCTAGGGCTCCCCTAGCCTTCAGGCTAGGGCACCCCTAGGCTTTAGGCTCCCCTAGGCTAAGGCTAGGGCTCCCCTAGCCTTCAGGCCAGGGCACCCCTAGGCTTTAGGCTCCTCTAGGCTAAGGCTAGGGCTCCCCTAGCCTTCAGGCTAGGGCACCCCTAGGCTTTAGGCTCCCCTAGGCTAAGGCTAGGGCTCCCCTAGCCTTCAGGCTAGGGCACCCCTAGGCTTTAGGCTCCCCTAGGCTAAGGCTAGGGCTCCCCTAGCCTTCAGGCTAGGGCACCCCTAGGCTTTAGGCTAGGGCTCCCCTAGGCTAAGGCTAGGGCTCCCCTAGCCTTCAGGCTAGGGCACCCCTAGGCTTTAGGCTCCCCTAGGCTAAGGCTAGGGCTCCCCTAGCCTTCAGGCTAGGGCACCCCTAGGCTTTAGGCTAGGGCTCCCCTAGGCTAAGGCTAGGGCTCCCCTAGCCTTCAGGCTAGGGCACCCCTAGGCTTTAGGCTCCCCTAGGCTAAAGCTAGGGCTCCCCTAGCCTTCAGGCTAGGGCACCCCTAGGCTTTAGGCTAGGGCTCCCCTAGGCTAAGGCTAGGGCTCCCCTAGCCTTCAGGCTAGGGCACCCCTAGGCTTTAGGCTCCCCTAGGCTAAGGCTAGAACTCCCCTAGCCTTCAGGCTAGGGCACCCCTAGGCTTTAGGCTAGGGCTCCCCTAGGCTAAGGCTAGGGCTCCCCTAGCCTTCAGGCTAGGGCACCCCTAGGCTTTAGGCTCCCCTAGGCTAAGGCTAGGGCTCCCCTAGCCTTCAGGCTAGAGCACCCCTAGGCTTTAGGCTAGGGCTCCCCTAGGCTAAGGGTAGGGCTCCCCTAGCCTTCAGGCTAGGGAACCCCTAGGCTTTAGGCTCCCCTAGGCTAAGGCTAGGGCTCCCCTAGCCTTCAGGCTAGGGCACCCCTAGGCTTTAGGCTAGGGCTCCCCTAGGCTAAGGCTAGGGCTCCCCTAGCCTTCAGGTTGGGCACCCCTAGGCTTTAGGCTCCCCTAGGCTAAGGCTAGGGCTCCCCCAGCCTTCAGGCTACGGCACCCCTAGGCTTTAGGCTCCCCTAGGCTAAGGCTAGGGCTCCCCTAGCCTTCAGGCTAGGGCACCCCTAGGCTTTAGGCTCCCCTAGGCTAAGGCTAGGGCTCCCCTAGCCTTCAGGCTAGGGCACCCCTAGGCTTTAGGCTCCCCTAGGCTAAGGCTAGGGCTCCCCTAGCCTCAGGCTAGGGCACCCCTAGGCTTTAGGCTAGGGCTCCCCTAGGCTAAGGCTAGGGCTCCCCAAGCCTTCAGGCTAGGGCACCCCTAGGCTTTAGGCTCCCCTAGGCTAAGGCTAGGTCTCCCCTAGCCTTCAGGCTAGGGCACCCCTAGGCTTTAGGCTAGGGCTCCCCTAGGCTAAGGCTAGGGCTCCCCTAGCCTTCAAGCTAGGGCACCCCTAGGCTTTAGGCTAGGGCTCCCCTAGGCTAAGGCTAGGGCTCCCCTAGCCTTCAGGCTAGGGCACCCCTAGGCTTTAGGCTCCCCTAGGCTAAGGCTAGGGCTCTCCTAGCCTTCAGGCTAGGGCACCCCTAGGCTTTAGGCTCCCCTAGGCTAAGGCTAGGGCTCCCCTAGCCTTCAGGCTAGGGCACCCCTAGGCTTTAGGCTCCCCTAGGCTAAGGCTAGGGCTCCCCTAGCCTTCAGGCTAGGGCACCCCTAGGCTTTAGGCTCCCCTAGGCTAAGGCTAGGGCTCCCCTCGCCTTCAGGCTAGGGCACCCCTAGGCTTTAGGCTAGGGCTCCCCCAGGCTAAGGCTAGGGCTCCCCTCGCCTTCAGGCTAGGGCACCCCTAGGCTTTAGGCTAGGGCTCCCCCAGGCTAAGGCTAGGGCTCCCCTCGCCTTCAGGCTAGGGCACCCCTAGGCTTTAGGCTAGGGCTCCCCCAGGCTAAGGCTAGGGCTCCCCTCGCCTTCAGGCTAGGGCACCCCTAGGCTTTAGGCTAGGGCTCCCCCAGGCTAAGGCTAGGGCTCCCCTCGCCTTCAGGCTAGGGCACCCCTAGGCTTTAGGCTAGGGCTCCCCCAGGCTAAGGCTAGGGCTCCCCTCGCCTTCAGGCTAGGGCACCCCTAGGCTTTAGGCTAGGGCTCCCCCAGGCTAAGGCTAGGGCTCCCCTCGCCTTCAGGCTAGGGCACCCCTAGGCTTCAGGCTAGGGCTCCCCCAGGCTAAGGCTAGGGCTCCCCTCGCCTTCAGGCTAGGGCACCCCTAGGCTTTAGGCTAGGGCTCCCCCAGGCTAAGGCTAGGGCTCCCCTCGCCTTCAGGCTAGGGCACCCCTAGGCTTTAGGCTAGGGCTCCCCCAGGCTAAGGCTAGGGCTCCCCTCGCCTTCAGGCTAGGGCACCCCTAGGCTTTAGGCTAGGGCTCCCCCAGGCTAAGGCTAGGGCTCCCCTCGCCTTCAGGCTAGGGCACCCCTAGGCTTTAGGCTAGGGCTCCCCCAGGCTAAGGCTAGGGCTCCCCTCGCCTTCAGGCTAGGGCACCCCTAGGCTTTAGGCTAGGGCTCCCCCAGGCTAAGGCTAGGGCTCCCCTCGCCTTCAGGCTAGGGCACCCCTAGGCTTTAGGCTAGGGCTCCCCCAGGCTAAGGCTAGGGCTCCCCTCGCCTTCAGGCTAGGGCACCCCTAGGCTTTAGGCTAGGGCTCCCCCAGGCTAAGGCTAGGGCTCCCCTCGCCTTCAGGCTAGGGCACCCCTAGGCTTTAGGCTAGGGCTCCCCCAGGCTAAGGCTAGGGCTCCCCTCGCCTTCAGGCTAGGGCACCCCTAGGCTTTAGGCTAGGGCTCCCCCAGGATAAGGCTAGGGCTCCCCTCGCCTTCAGGCTAGGGCACCCCTAGGCTTTAGGCTAGGGCTCCCCCAGGCTAAGGCTAGGGCTCCCCTCGCCTTCAGGCTAGGGCACCCCTAGGCTTTAGGCTCCCCCAGGCTAAGGCTAGGGCTCCCCTAGCCTTCAGGCTAGGGCACCCCTAGGCTTTAGGCTCCCCCAGGCTAAGGCTAGGGCTCCCTTAGCCTTCAGGCTAGGGCACCCCTAGGCTTTAGGCTCCCCTAGGCTAAGGCTAGGGCTCCCCTAGCCTTCAGGCTAGGGCACCCCTAGGCTTTAGGCTAGGGCTCCCCTAGGCTAAGGCTAGGGCTCCCCTGGCCTTCAGGCTAGGGCACCCCTAGGCTTTAGGCTCCCCTAGGCTAAGGCTAGGGCTCCCCTAGCCTTCAGGCTAGGGCACCACTAGGCTTTAGGCTAGGGCTCCCCTAGGCTAAGGCTAGGGCTCCCCTAGCCTTCAGGCTAGGGCACCCCTAGGCTTTAGGCTCCCCTAGGCTAAGGCTAGGGCTCCCCTAGCCTTCAGGCTAGGGCACCCCTAGGCTTTAGGCTAGGGCTCCCCTAGGCTAAGGCTAGGGCTCCCCTAGCCTTCAGGCTAGGGCACCCCTAGGCTTTAGGCTCCCCTAGGCTAAGGCTAGGGCTCCACTAGCCTTCAGGCTAGGGCACCCCTAAGCTTTAGGCTAGGGCTCCCCTAGGCTAAGGCTAGGGCTCCCCTAGCCTTCAGGCTAGGGCACCCCTAGGCTTTAGGCTCCCCTAGGCTAAGGCTAGGGCTCCCCTAGTCTTCAGGCTAGGGCACCCCTAGGCTTTAGGCTAGGGCTCCCCTAGGCTAAGGCTAGGGCTCCCCTAGCCTTCAGGCTAGGGCACCCCTAGGCTTTAGGCTACCCTAGGCTAAGGCTAGGGCTCCCCTAGCCTTCAGGCTAGGGCACCCCTAGGCTTTAGGCTCCCCTAGGCTAAGGCTAGGGCTCCCCTAGCCTTCAGGCTAGGGCACCCCTAGGCTTTAGGCTAGGGCTCCCCTAGGCTAAGGCTAGGGCTCCCCTAGCCTTCAGGCTAGGGCACCCCTAGGCTTTAGGCTCCCCTAGGCTAAGGCTAGGGCTCCCCTAGCCTTCAGGCTAGGGCACCCCTAGGCTTTAGGCTAGGGCTCCCCTAGGCTAAGGCTAGGGCTCCCCTAGCCTTCAGGCTAGGGCACCCCTAGGCTTTAGGCTCCCCTAGGCTAAAGCTAGGGCTCCCCTAGCCTTCAGGCTAGGGCACCCCTAGGCTTTAGGCTAGGGCTCCCCTAGGCTAAGGCTAGGGCTCCCCTAGCCTTCAGGCTAGGGCACCCCTAGGCTTTAGGCTCCCCTAGGCTAAGGCTAGAACTCCCCTAGCCTTCAGGCTAGGGCACCCCTAGGCTTTAGGCTAGGGCTCCCCTAGGCTAAGGCTAGGGCTCCCCTAGCCTTCAGGCTAGGGCACCCCTAGGCTTTAGGCTCCCCTAGGCTAAGGCTAGGGCTCCCCTAGCCTTCAGGCTAGAGCACCCCTAGGCTTTAGGCTAGGGCTCCCCTAGGCTAAGGGTAGGGCTCCCCTAGCCTTCAGGCTAGGGAACCCCTAGGCTTTAGGCTCCCCTAGGCTAAGGCTAGGGCTCCCCTAGCCTTCAGGCTAGGGCACCCCTAGGCTTTAGGCTAGGGCTCCCCTAGGCTAAGGCTAGGGCTCCCCTAGCCTTCAGGTTGGGCACCCCTAGGCTTTAGGCTCCCCTAGGCTAAGGCTAGGGCTCCCCCAGCCTTCAGGCTACGGCACCCCTAGGCTTTAGGCTCCCCTAGGCTAAGGCTAGGGCTCCCCTAGCCTTCAGGCTAGGGCACCCCTAGGCTTTAGGCTCCCCTAGGCTAAGGCTAGGGCTCCCCTAGCCTTCAGGCTAGGGCACCCCTAGGCTTTAGGCTCCCCTAGGCTAAGGCTAGGGCTCCCCTAGCCTCAGGCTAGGGCACCCCTAGGCTTTAGGCTAGGGCTCCCCTAGGCTAAGGCTAGGGCTCCCCAAGCCTTCAGGCTAGGGCACCCCTAGGCTTTAGGCTCCCCTAGGCTAAGGCTAGGTCTCCCCTAGCCTTCAGGCTAGGGCACCCCTAGGCTTTAGGCTAGGGCTCCCCTAGGCTAAGGCTAGGGCTCCCCTAGCCTTCAAGCTAGGGCACCCCTAGGCTTTAGGCTAGGGCTCCCCTAGGCTAAGGCTAGGGCTCCCCTAGCATTCAGGCTAGGGCACCCCTAGGCTTTAGGCTCCCCTAGGCTAAGGCTAGGGCTCCCGTAGCCTTCAGGCTAGGGCACCCCTAGGCTTTAGGCTCCCCTAGGCTAAGGCTAGGGCTCCCCTAGCCTTCAGGCTAGGGCACCCCTAGGCTTTAGGCTCCCCTAGGCTAAGGCTAGGGCTCCCCTAGCCTTCAGGCTAGGGCACCCCTAGGCTTTAGGCTCCCCTAGGCTAAGGCTAGGGCTCCCCTAGCCCTCAGGCTAGGGCACCCCTAGGCTTTAGGCTCCCCTAGGCTAAGGCTAGGGCTCCCCTAGCCCTCAGGCTAGGGCACCCCTAGGCTTTAGGCTCCCCTAGGCTAAGGCTAGGGCTCCCCTAGCCCTCAGGCTAGGGCACCCCTAGGCTTTAGGCTCCCCTAGGCTAAGGCTAGGGCTCCCCTAGCCCTCAGGCTAGGGCACCCCTAGGCTTTAGGCTCCCCTAGGCTAAGGCTAGGGCTCCCCTAGCCCTCAGGCTAGGGCACCCCTAGGCTTTAGGCTCCCCTAGGCTAAGGCTAGGGCTCCCCTAGCCCTCAGGCTAGGGCACCCCTAGGCTTTAGGCTCCCCTAGGCTAAGGCTAGGGCTCCCCTAGCCCTCAGGCTAGGGCACCCCTAGGCTTTAGGCTCCCCTAGGCTAAGGCTAGGGCTCCCCTAGCCTTCAGGCTAGGGCACCCCTAGGCTTTAGGCTCCCCTAGGCTAAGGCTAGGGCTCCCCTAGCCTTCAGGCCAGGGCACCCCTAGGCTTTAGGCTCCTCTAGGCTAAGGCTAGGGCTCCCCTAGCCTTCAGGCTAGGGCACCCCTAGGCTTTAGGCTCCCCTAGGCTAAGGCTAGGGCTCCCCTAGCCTTCAGGCTAGGGCACCCCTAGGCTTTAGGCTCCCCTAGGCTAAGGCTAGGGCTCCCCTAGCCTTCAGGCTAGGGCACCCCTAGGCTTTAGGCTAGGGCTCCCCTAGGCTAAGGCTAGGGCTCCCCTAGCCTTCAGGCTAGGGCACCCCTAGGCTTTAGGCTCCCCTAGGCTAAGGCTAGGGCTCCCCTAGCCTTCAGGCTAGGGCACCCCTAGGCTTTAGGCTAGGGCTCCCCTAGGCTAAGGCTAGGGCTCCCCTAGCCTTCAGGCTAGGGCACCCCTAGGCTTTAGGCTCCCCTAGGCTAAAGCTAGGGCTCCCCTAGCCTTCAGGCTAGGGCACCCCTAGGCTTTAGGCTAGGGCTCCCCTAGGCTAAGGCTAGGGCTCCCCTAGCCTTCAGGCTAGGGCACCCCTAGGCTTTAGGCTCCCCTAGGCTAAGGCTAGAACTCCCCTAGCCTTCAGGCTAGGGCACCCCTAGGCTTTAGGCTAGGGCTCCCCTAGGCTAAGGCTAGGGCTCCCCTAGCCTTCAGGCTAGGGCACCCCTAGGCTTTAGGCTCCCCTAGGCTAAGGCTAGGGCTCCCCTAGCCTTCAGGCTAGAGCACCCCTAGGCTTTAGGCTAGGGCTCCCCTAGGCTAAGGGTAGGGCTCCCCTAGCCTTCAGGCTAGGGAACCCCTAGGCTTTAGGCTCCCCTAGGCTAAGGCTAGGGCTCCCCTAGCCTTCAGGCTAGGGCACCCCTAGGCATTAGGCTAGGGCTCCCCTAGGCTAAGGCTAGGGCTCCCCTAGCCTTCAGGTTGGGCACCCCTAGGCTTTAGGCTCCCCTAGGCTAAGGCTAGGGCTCCCCCAGCCTTCAGGCTACGGCACCCCTAGGCTTTAGGCTCCCCTAGGCTAAGGCTAGGGCTCCCCTAGCCTTCAGGCTAGGGCACCCCTAGGCTTTAGGCTCCCCTAGGCTAAGGCTAGGGCTCCCCTAGCCTTCAGGCTAGGGCACCCCTAGGCTTTAGGCTCCCCTAGGCTAAGGCTAGGGCTCCCCTAGCCTCAGGCTAGGGCACCCCTAGGCTTTAGGCTAGGGCTCCCCTAGGCTAAGGCTAGGGCTCCCCTAGCCTTCAAGCTAGGGCACCCCTAGGCTTTAGGCTAGGGCTCCCCTAGGCTAAGGCTAGGGCTCCCCTAGCCTTCAGGCTAGGGCACCCCTAGGCTTTAGGCTCCCCTAGGCTAAGGCTAGGGCTCCCCTAGCCTTCAGGCTAGGGCACCCCTAGGCTTTAGGCTCCCCTAGGCTAAGGCTAGGGCTCCCCTAGCCTTCAGGCTAGGGCACCCCTAGGCTTTAGGCTCCCCTAGGCTAAGGCTAGGGCTCCCCTAGCCTTCAGGCTAGGGCACCCCTAGGCTTTAGGCTCCCCTAGGCTAAGGCTAGGGCTCCCCTAGCCCTCAGGCTAGGGCACCCCTAGGCTTTAGGCTCCCCTAGGCTAAGGCTAGGGCTCCCCTAGCCCTCAGGCTAGGGCACCCCTAGGCTTTAGGCTCCCCTAGGCTAAGGCTAGGGCTCCCCTAGCCCTCAGGCTAGGGCACCCCTAGGCTTTAGGCTCCCCTAGGCTAAGGCTAGGGCTCCCCTAGCCCTCAGGCTAGGGCACCCCTAGGCTTTAGGCTCCCCTAGGCTAAGGCTAGGGCTCCCCTAGCCCTCAGGCTAGGGCACCCCTAGGCTTTAGGCTCCCCTAGGCTAAGGCTAGGGCTCCCCTAGCCCTCAGGCTAGGGCACCCCTAGGCTTTAGGCTCCCCTAGGCTAAGGCTAGGGCTACCCTAGCCTTCAGGCTAGGGCACCCCTAGGCTTTAGGCTCCCCTAGGCTAAGGCTAGGGCTCCCCTAGCCTTCAGGCCAGGGCACCCCTAGGCTTTAGGCTCCTCTAGGCTAAGGCTAGGGCTCCCCTAGCCTTCAGGCCAGGGCACCCCTAGGCTTTAGGCTCCCCTAGGCTAAGGCTAGGGCTCCCCTAGCCTTCAGGCTAGGGCACCCCTTGGCTTCAGGCTCCCCTAGGCTAAGGCTAGGGCTCCCCTAGCCTTCAGGCTAGGGCACCCCTTGGCTTCAGGCTCCCCTAGGCTAAGGCTAGGGCTCCCCTAGCCTTCAGGCTAGGGCACCCCTAGGCTTCAGGCTCCCCTAGGCTAAGGCTAGGGCTCCCCTAGCCTTCAGGCTAGGGCACCCCTAGGCTTCAGGCTCCCCTAGGCTAAGGCTAGGGCTCCGCTAGCCTTCAGGCTAGGGCACCCCTAGGCTTCAGGCTCCCCTAGGCTAAGGCTAGGGCTCCCCTAGCCTTCAGGCTAGGGCACCCCTAGGCTTCAGGCTCCCCTAGGCTAAGGCTAGGGCTCCCCTAGCCTTCAGGCTAGGGCACCCCTAGGCTTCAGGCTCCCCTAGGCTAAGGCTAGGGCTCCCCTAGCCTTCAGGCTAGGGCACCCCTAGGCTTCAGGCTCCCCTAGGCTAAGGCTAGGGCTCCCCTAGCCTTCAGGCTAGGGCACCCCTAGGCTTCAGGCTCCCCTAGGCTAAGGCTAGGGCTCCCCTAGCCTTCAGGCTAGGGCACCCCTAGGCTTCAGGCTCCCATAGGCTAAGGCTAGGGCTCCCCTAGCCTTCAGGCTAGGGCACCCCTAGGCTTCAGGCTCCCCTAGGCTAAGGCTAGGGCTCCCCTAGCCTTCAGGCTAGGGCACCCCTAGGCTTCAGGCTCCCCTAGGCTAAGGCTAGGGCTCCCCTAGCCTTCAGGCTAGGGCACCCCTAGGCTTCAGGCTCCCCTAGGCTAAGGCTAGGGCTCCCCTAGCCTTCAGGCTAGGGCACCCCTAGGCTTCAGGCTCCCCTAGGCTAAGGCTAGGGCTCCCCTAGCCTTCAGGCTAGGGCACCCCTAGGCTTCAGGCTCCCCTAGGCTAAGGCTAGGGCTCCCCTAGCCTTCAGGCTAGGGCACCCCTAGGCTTCAGGCTCCCCTAGGCTAAGGCTAGGGCTCCCCTAGCCTTCAGGCTAGGGCACCCCTAGGCTTCAGGCTCCCCTAGGCTAAGGCTAGGGCTCCCCTAGCCTTCAGGCTAGGGCACCCCTAGGCTTCAGGCTCCCCTAGGCTAAGGCTAGGGCTCCCCTAGCCTTCAGGCTAGGGCACCCCTAGGCTTTAGGCTAGGGCTCCCCTAGGCTAAGGCTAGGGCTCCCCTAGCCTTCAGGCTAGGGCACCCCTAGGCTTTAGGCTCCCCTAGGCTAAGGCTAGGGCTCCCCTAGCCTTCAGGCTAGGGCACCCCTAGGCTTTAGGCTCCCCTAGGCTAAGGCTAGGGCTCCCCTAGCCTTCAGGCTAGGGCACCCCTTGGCTTTAGGCTCCCCTAGGCTAAGGCTAGGGCTCCCCTAGCCTTCAGGCTAGGGCACCCCTTGGCTTTAGGCCCCCCTAGGCTAAGGCTAGGGCTCCCCTAGCCTTCAGGCTAGGGCACCCCTTGGCTTTAGGCTCCCCTAGGCTAAGGCTAGGGCTCCCCTAGCCTTCAGGCTAGGGCACCCCTTGGCTTTAGGCTCCCCTAGGCTAAGGCTAGGGCTCCCCTAGCCTTCAGGCTAGGGCACCCCTTGGCTTTAGGCTCCCCTAGGCTAAGGCTAGGGCTCCCCTAGCCTTCAGGCTAGGGCACCCCGTGGCTTTAGGCTCCCCTAGGCTAAGGCTAGGGCTCCCCTAGCCTTCAGGCTAGGGCACCCCTTGGCTTTAGGCTCCCCTAGGCTAAGGCTAGGGCTCCCCTAGCCTTCAGGCTAGGGCACCCCTAGGCTTTAGGCTCCCCTAGGCTAAGGCTAGGGCTCCCCTAGCCTTCAGGCTAGGGCACCCCTAGGCTTTAGGCTCCCCTAGGCTAAGGCTAGGGCTCCCCTAGCCTTCAGGCTAGGGCACCCCTAGGCTTTAGGCTCCCCTAGGCTAAGGCTAGGGCTCCCCTAGCCTTCAGGCTAGGGCACCCCTAGGCTTTAGGCTCCCCTAGGCTAAGGCTAGGGCTCCCCTAGCCTTCAGGCTAGGGCACCCCTAGGCTTTAGGCTCCCCTAGGCTAAGGCTAGGGCTCCCCGAGCCTTCAGGCTAGGGCACCCCTAGGCTTTAGGCTCCCCTAGGCTAAGGCTAGGGCTCCCCTAGCCTTCAGGCTAGGGCACCCCTAGGCTTTAGGCTAGGGCTCCCCTAGGCTAAGGCTAGGGCTCCCCTAGCCTTCAGGCTAGGGCACCCCTAGGCTTTAGGCTAGGGCTCCCCTAGGCTAAGGCTAGGGCTCCCCTAGCCTTCAGGCTAGGGCACCCCTAGGCTTTAGGCTCGGGCTCCCCTAGGCTAAGGCTAGGGCTCCGCTAGCCTTCAGGCTAGGGCACCCCTAGGCTTTAGGCTCGGGCTCCCCTAGGCTAAGGCTAGGGCTCCCCTAGCCTTCAGGCTAGGGCACCCCTAGGCTTTAGGCTAGGGCTCCCCTAGGCTAAGGCTAGGGCTCCCCTAGCCTTCAGGCTAGGGCACCCCTAGGCTTTAGGCTCGGGCTCCCCTAGGCTAAGGCTAGGGCTCCCCTAGCCTTCAGGCTAGGGCACCCCTAGGCTTTAGGCTCGGGCTCCCCTAGGCTAAGGCTAGGGCTCCCCTAGCCTTCAGGCTAGGGCACCCCTAGGCTTTAGGCTCGGGCTCCCCTAGGCTAAGGCTAGGGCTCCCCTAGCCTTCAGGCTAGGGCACCCCTAGGCTTTAGGCTCGGGCTCCCCTAGGCTAAGGCTAGGGCTCCCCTAGCCTTCAGGCTAGGGCACCCCTAGGCTTTAGGCTCGGGCTCCCCTAGGCTAAGGCTAGGGCTCCCCTAGCCTTCAGGCTAGGGCACCCCTAGGCTTTAGGCTCGGGCTCCCCTAGGCTAAGGCTAGGGCTCCCCTAGCCTTCAGGCTAGGGCACCCCTAGGCTTTAGGCTAGGGCTCCCCTAGGCTAAGGCTAGGGCTCCCCTAGCCTTCAGGCTAGGGCACCCCTAGGCTTTAGGCTAGGGCTCCCCTAGGCTAAGGCTAGGGCTCCCCTAGCCTTCAGGCTAGGGCACCCCTAGGCTTTAGGCTAGGGCTCCCCTCGGCTAAGGCTAGGGCTCCCCTAGCCTTCAGGCTAGGGCACCCCTAGGCTTTAGGCTAGGGCTCCCCTAGGCTAAGGCTAGGGCTCCTCTAGCCTTCAGGCTAGGGCACCACTAGGCTTTAGGCTAGGGCTCCCCTAGGCTAAGGCTAGGGCTCCCCTACCCTTCAGGCTAGGGCACCCCTAGTCTTTAGGCTAGGGCTCCCCTAGGCTAAGGCTAGGGCTCCCCTAGCCTTCAGGCTAGGGCACCCCTAGGCTTTAGGCTAGGGCTCCCCTAGGCTAAGGCTAGGGCTCCCCTAGCCTTCAGGCTTGGGCACCCCTAGGCTTCAGGCTAGGGCTCCCCTAGGCTTTAGGCTAGGGCTCCCCTAGGCTAAGGCTAGGGCTCCCCTAGCCTTCAGGCTAGGGCACCCCTAGGCTTTAGGCTAGGGCTCCCCTAGGCTAAGGCTAGGGCTCCCCTAGCCTTCAGGCTAGGACACCCCTAGGCTTTAGGCTAGGGCTCCCCTAGGCTAAGGCTAGGGCTCCCCTAGCCTTCAGGCTAGGGCACCCCTAGGCTTTAGGCTAGGGCTCCCCTAGGCTAAGGCTAGGTCTCCCCTAGCCTTCAGGCTAGGGCACCCCTAGGCTTTAGGCTAGGGCTCCCCTAGGCTAAGGCTAGGTCTCCCCTAGCCTTCAGGCTAGGGCACCCCTAGGCTTTAGGCTAGGGCTCCCCTGGGCTAAGGCTAGGGCTCCCCTAGCCTTCAGGCTAGGGCACCCCTAGGCTTTAGGCTAGGGCTCCCCTGGGCTAAGGCTAGGGCTCCCCTAGCCTTCAGGCTAGGGCACCCCTAGGCTTTAGGCTAGGGCTCCCCTGGGCTAAGGCTAGGGCTCCCCTAGCCTTCAGGCTAGGGCACCCCTAGGCTTTAGGCTAGGGCTCCCCTGGGCTAAGGCTAGGGCTCCCCTAGCCTTCAGGCTAGGGCACCCCTAGGCTTTAGGCTAGGGCTCCCCTGGGCTAAGGCTAGGGCTCCCCTAGCCTTCAGGCTAGGGCACCCCTAGGCTTTAGGCTAGGGCTCCCCTGGGCTAAGGCTAGGGCTCCCCTAGCCTTCAGGCTAGGGCACCCCTAGGCTTTAGGCTAGGGCTCCCCTAGGCTAAGGCTAGGGTTCCCCTAGCCTTCAGGCTAGGGCACCCCTAGGCTTTAGGCTAGCGCTCCCCTAGGCTAAGGCTAGGGCTCCCCTAGCCTTCAGGCTAGGGCACCCCTAGGCTTTAGGCTAGGGCTCCCCTAGGCTAAGGCTAGGGCTCCCCTAGCCTTCAGGCTAGGGCACCCCTAGGCTTTAGGCTAGGGCTCCCCTAGGCTAAGGCTAGGGCTCCCCTAGCCTTCTGCTAGGGCACCCCTAGGCTTTACGCTAGGGCTCCCCTAGGCTAAGGCTAGGGCTCCCCTAGCCTTCAGGCTAGGGCACCCCTAGGCTTTAGGCTAGGGCTCCACTAGGCTAAGGCTAGGGCTCCCCTAGCCTTCAGGCTAGGGCACCCCTAGGCTTTAGGCTAGGGCTCCCCTAGGCTAAGGCTAGGGCTCCCCTAGCCTTCAGGCTAGGGCTCCCCTAGGCTAAGGCTAGGGCTCCCCTAGCCTTCAGGCTAGGGCACCCCTAGGCTTTAGGCTAGGGCTCCCCTAGGCTAAGGCTAGGGCTCCCCTAGCCTTCAGGCTAGGGCACCCCTAGGCTTTAGGCTAGGGCTCCCCTAGGCTAAGGCTAGGGCTCCCCTAGCCTTCAGGCTAGGGCACCCCTAGGCTTTAGGCTAGGGCTCCCCTAGGCTAAGGCTAGGGCTCCCCTAGCCTTCAGGCTAGGGCACCCCTAGGCTTTAGGCTCGGGCTCCCCTAGGCTAAGGCTAGGGCTCCGCTAGCCTTCAGGCTAGGGCACCCCTAGGCTTTAGGCTCGGGCTCCCCTAGGCTAAGGCTAGGGCTCCCCTAGCCTTCAGGCTAGGGCACCCCTAGGCTTTAGGCTAGGGCTCCCCTAGGCTAAGGCTAGGGCTCCCCTAGCCTTCAGGCTAGGGCACCCCTAGGCTTTAGGCTCGGGCTCCCCTAGGCTAAGGCTAGGGCTCCCCTAGCCTTCAGGCTAGGGCACCCCTAGGCTTTAGGCTCGGGCTCCCCTAGGCTAAGGCTAGGGCTCCCCTAGCCTTCAGGCTAGGGCACCCCTAGGCTTTAGGCTCGGGCTCCCCTAGGCTAAGGCTAGGGCTCCCCTAGCCTTCAGGCTAGGGCACCCCTAGGCTTTAGGCTCGGGCTCCCCTAGGCTAAGGCTAGGGCTCCCCTAGCCTTCAGGCTAGGGCACCCCTAGGCTTTAGGCTCGGGCTCCCCTAGGCTAAGGCTAGGGCTCCCCTAGCCTTCAGGCTAGGGCACCCCTAGGCTTTAGGCTCGGGCTCCCCTAGGCTAAGGCTAGGGCTCCCCTAGCCTTCAGGCTAGGGCACCCCTAGGCTTTAGGCTAGGGCTCCCCTAGGCTAAGGCTAGGGCTCCCCTAGCCTTCAGGCTAGGGCACCCCTAGGCTTTAGGCTAGGGCTCCCCTAGGCTAAGGCTAGGGCTCCCCTAGCCTTCAGGCTAGGGCACCCCTAGGCTTTAGGCTAGGGCTCCCCTCGGCTAAGGCTAGGGCTCCCCTAGCCTTCAGGCTAGGGCACCCCTAGGCTTTAGGCTAGGGCTCCCCTAGGCTAAGGCTAGGGCTCCTCTAGCCTTCAGGCTAGGGCACCACTAGGCTTTAGGCTAGGGCTCCCCTAGGCTAAGGCTAGGGCTCCCCTACCCTTCAGGCTAGGGCACCCCTAGTCTTTAGGCTAGGGCTCCCCTAGGCTAAGGCTAGGGCTCCCCTAGCCTTCAGGCTAGGGCACCCCTAGGCTTTAGGCTAGGGCTCCCCTAGGCTAAGGCTAGGGCTCCCCTAGCCTTCAGGCTTGGGCACCCCTAGGCTTCAGGCTAGGGCTCCCCTAGGCTTTAGGCTAGGGCTCCCCTAGGCTAAGGCTAGGGCTCCCCTAGCCTTCAGGCTAGGGCACCCCTAGGCTTTAGGCTAGGGCTCCCCTAGGCTAAGGCTAGGGCTCCCCTAGCCTTCAGGCTAGGACACCCCTAGGCTTTAGGCTAGGGCTCCCCTAGGCTAAGGCTAGGGCTCCCCTAGCCTTCAGGCTAGGGCACCCCTAGGCTTTAGGCTAGGGCTCCCCTAGGCTAAGGCTAGGTCTCCCCTAGCCTTCAGGCTAGGGCACCCCTAGGCTTTAGGCTAGGGCTCCCCTAGGCTAAGGCTAGGTCTCCCCTAGCCTTCAGGCTAGGGCACCCCTAGGCTTTAGGCTAGGGCTCCCCTGGGCTAAGGCTAGGGCTCCCCTAGCCTTCAGGCTAGGGCACCCCTAGGCTTTAGGCTAGGGCTCCCCTGGGCTAAGGCTAGGGCTCCCCTAGCCTTCAGGCTAGGGCACCCCTAGGCTTTAGGCTAGGGCTCCCCTGGGCTAAGGCTAGGGCTCCCCTAGCCTTCAGGCTAGGGCACCCCTAGGCTTTAGGCTAGGGCTCCCCTGGGCTAAGGCTAGGGCTCCCCTAGCCTTCAGGCTAGGGCACCCCTAGGCTTTAGGCTAGGGCTCCCCTGGGCTAAGGCTAGGGCTCCCCTAGCCTTCAGGCTAGGGCACCCCTAGGCTTTAGGCTAGGGCTCCCCTGGGCTAAGGCTAGGGCTCCCCTAGCCTTCAGGCTAGGGCACCCCTAGGCTTTAGGCTAGGGCTCCCCTAGGCTAAGGCTAGGGTTCCCCTAGCCTTCAGGCTAGGGCACCCCTAGGCTTTAGGCTAGCGCTCCCCTAGGCTAAGGCTAGGGCTCCCCTAGCCTTCAGGCTAGGGCACCCCTAGGCTTTAGGCTAGGGCTCCCCTAGGCTAAGGCTAGGGCTCCCCTAGCCTTCAGGCTAGGGCACCCCTAGGCTTTAGGCTAGGGCTCCCCTAGGCTAAGGCTAGGGCTCCCCTAGCCTTCTGCTAGGGCACCCCTAGGCTTTACGCTAGGGCTCCCCTAGGCTAAGGCTAGGGCTCCCCTAGCCTTCAGGCTAGGGCACCCCTAGGCTTTAGGCTAGGGCTCCACTAGGCTAAGGCTAGGGCTCCCCTAGCCTTCAGGCTAGGGCACCCCTAGGCTTTAGGCTAGGGCTCCCCTAGGCTAAGGCTAGGGCTCCCCTAGCCTTCAGGCTAGGGCTCCCCTAGGCTAAGGCTAGGGCTCCCCTAGCCTTCAGGCTAGGGCACCCCTAGGCTTTAGGCTAGGGCTCCCCTAGGCTAAGGCTAGGGCTCCCCTAGCCTTCAGGCTAGGGCACCCCTAGGCTTTAGGCTAGGGCTCCCCTAGGCTAAGGCTAGGGCTCCCCTAGCCTTCAGGCTAGGGCACCCCTAGGCTTTAGGCTAGGGCTCCCCTCGGCTAAGGCTAGGGCTCCCCTAGCCTTCAGGCTAGGGCACCCCTAGGCTTTAGGCTAGGGCTCCCCTAGGCTAAGGCTAGGGCTCCCCTAGCCTTCAGGCTAGGGCACCACTAGGCTTTAGGCTAGGGCTCCCCTAGGCTAAGGCTAGGGCTCCCCTACCCTTCAGGCTAGGGCACCCCTAGTCTTTAGGCTAGGGCTCCCCTAGGCTAAGGCTAGGGCTCCCCTAGCCTTCAGGCTAGGGCACCCCTAGGCTTTAGGCTAGGGCTCCCCTAGGCTAAGGCTAGGGCTCCCCTAGCCTTCAGGCTAGGGCACCCCTAGGCTTCAGGCTAGGGCTCCCCTAGGCTTTAGGCTAGGGCTCCCCTAGGCTAAGGCTAGGGCTCCCCTAGCCTTCAGGCTAGGGCACCCCTAGGCTTTAGGCTAGGGCTCCCCTAGGCTAAGGCTAGGGCTCCCCTAGCCTTCAGGCTAGGGCACCCCTAGGCTTTAGGCTAGGGCTCCCCTAGGCTAAGGCTAGGGCTCCCCTAGCCTTCAGGCTAGGGCACCCCTAGGCTTTAGGCTAGGGCTCCCCTAGGCTAAGGCTAGGTCTCCCCTAGCCTTCAGGCTAGGGCACCCCTAGGCTTTAGGCTAGGGCTCCCCTAGGCTAAGGCTAGGTCTCCCCTAGCCTTCAGGCTAGGGCACCCCTAGGCTTTAGTCTAGGGCTCCCCTGGGCTAAGGCTAGGGCTCCCCTAGCCTTCAGGCTAGGGCACCCCTAGGCTTTAGGCTAGGGCTCCCCTGGGCTAAGGCTAGGGCTCCCCTAGCCTTCAGGCTAGGGCACCCCTAGGCTTTAGGCTAGGGCTCCCCTGGGCTAAGGCTAGGGCTCCCCTAGCCTTCAGGCTAGGGCACCCCTAGGCTTTAGGCTAGGGCTCCCCTGGGCTAAGGCTAGGGCTCCCCTAGCCTTCAGGCTAGGGCACCCCTAGGCTTTAGGCTAGGGCTCCCCTAGGCTAAGGCTAGGGCTCCCCTAGCCTTCAGGCTAGGGCACCCCTAGGCTTTAGGCTAGGGCTCCCCTAGGCTAAGGCTAGGGCTCCCCTAGCCTTCAGGCTAGGGCACCCCTAGGCTTTAGGCTAGGGCTCCCCTAGGCTAAGGCTAGGGCTCCCCTAGCCTTCAGGCTAGGGCACCCCTAGGCTTTAGGCTAGGGCTCCCCTAGGCTAAGGCTAGGGCTCCCCTAGCCTTCTGCTAGGGCACCCCTAGGCTTTACGCTAGGGCTCCCCTAGGCTAAGGCTAGGGCTCCCCTAGCCTTCAGGCTAGGGCACCCCTAGGCTTTAGGCTAGGGCTCCACTAGGCTAAGGCTAGGGCTCCCCTAGCCTTCAGGCTAGGGCACCCCTAGGCTTTAGGCTAGGGCTCCCTTAGGCTAAGGCTAGGGCTCCCCTAGCCTTCAGGCTAGGGCTCCCCTAGGCTAAGGCTAGGGCTCCCCTAGCCTTCAGGCTAGGGCACCCCTAGGCTTTAGGCTAGGGCTCCCCTAGGCTAAGGCTAGGGCTCCCCTAGCCTTCAGGCTAGGGCACCCCTAGGCTTTAGGCTAGGGCTCCCCTAGGCTAAGGCTAGGGCTCCCCTAGCCTTCAGGCTAGGGCACCCCTAGGCTTTAGGCTAGGGCTCCCCTAGGCTAAGGTTAGGACTCCCCAAGCCTTCAGGCTAGGGCACCCCAAGGCTTTAGGCTAGGGCTCCCCTAGGCTAAGGCTAGGGCTCCCCTAGCCTTCAGGCTAGGGCACCCCTAGGCTTTAGGCTAGGGCTCCCCTAGGCTAAGGCTAGGGCTCCCCTAGCCTTCAGGCTAGGGCACCCCTGGGCTTTAGGCTAGGGCTCCCCTAGGCTAAGGCTAGGGCTCCCCTAGCCTTCAGGCTAGGGCACCCCTAGGCTTTAGGCTAGGGCTCCCCTAGGCTAAGGCTAGGGCTCCCCTAGCCTTCAGGCTAGGGCACCCCTAGGCTTTAGGCTAGGGCTCCCCTAGGCTAAGGCTAGGGCTCCCTAGCCTTCAGGCTAGGGCACCCCTAGGCTTTAGGCTAGGGCTCCCCTAGGCTAAGGCTAGGGCTCCCCTAGCCTTCAGGCTAGGGCACCCCTAGGCTTTAGGCTAGGGCTCCCCTAGGCTAAGGCTAGGGCTCCCCTAGCCTTCAGGCTAGGGCACCCCTAGGCTTTAGGCTAGGGCTCCCCTAGGCTAAGGCTAGGGCTCCCCTAGCCTTCAGGCTAGGGCACCCCTAGGCTTTAGGCTAGGGCTCCCCTAGGCTAAGGCTAGGGCTCCCCTAGCCTTCAGGCGAGGGCACCCCTAGGCTTTAGGCTAGGGCTCCCCTAGGCTAAGGCTAGGGCTCCCCTAGCCTTCAGGCTAGGGCACCCCTAGGCTTTAGGCTAGGGCTCCCCTAGGCTAAGGCTAGGGCTCCCCTAGCCTTCAGGCTAGGGCACCCCTAGGCTTTAGGCTAGGGCTCCCCTAGGCTAAGGCTAGGTCTCCCCTAGCCTTCAGGCTAGGGCACCCCTAGGCTTTAGGCTAGGGCTCCCCTAGGCTAAGGCTAGGTCTCCCCTAGCCTTCAGGCTAGGGCACCCCTAGGCTTTAGTCTAGGGCTCCCCTGGGCTAAGGCTAGGGCTCCCCTAGCCTTCAGGCTAGGGCACCCCTAGGCTTTAGGCTAGGGCTCCCCTGGGCTAAGGCTAGGGCTCCCCTAGCCTTCAGGCTAGGGCACCCCTAGGCTTTAGGCTAGGGCTCCCCTGGGCTAAGGCTAGGGCTCCCCTAGCCTTCAGGCTAGGGCACCCCTAGGCTTTAGGCTAGGGCTCCCCTGGGCTAAGGCTAGGGCTCCCCTAGCCTTCAGGCTAGGGCACCCCTAGGCTTTAGGCTAGGGCTCCCCTGGGCTAAGGCTAGGGCTCCCCTAGCCTTCAGGCTAGGGCACCCCTAGGCTTTAGGCTAGGGCTCCCCTGGGCTAAGGCTAGGGCTCCCCTAGCCTTCAGGCTAGGGCACCCCTAGGCTTTAGGCTAGGGCTCCCCTAGGCTAAGGCTAGGGCTCCCCTAGCCTTCAGGCTAGGGCACCCCTAGGCTTTAGGCTAGGGCTCCCCTAGGCTAAGGCTAGGGCTCCCCTAGCCTTCAGGCTAGGGCACCCCTAGGCTTTAGGCTAGGGCTCCCCTAGGCTAAGGCTAGGGCTCCCCTAGCTTTCAGGCTAGGGCACCCCTAGGCTTTAGGCTAGGGCTCCCCTAGGCTAAGGCTAGGGCTCCCCTAGCCTTCAGGCTAGGGCACCCCTAGGCTTTAGGCTAGGGCTCCCCTAGGCTAAGGCTAGGGCTCCCCTAGCCTTCAGGCTAGGGCACCCCTAGGCTTTAGGCTAGGGCTCCCCTAGGCTAAGGCTAGGGCTCCCCTAGCCTTCAGGCTAGGGCACCCCTAGGCTTTAGGCTAGGGCTCCCCTAGGCTAAGGCTAGGGCTCCCCTAGCCTTCAGGCTAGGGCACCCCTAGGCTTTAGGCTAGGGCTCCCCTAGGCTAAGGCTAGGGCTCCCCTAGCCTTCTGCTAGGGCACCCCTAGGCTTTACGCTAGGGCTCCCCTAGGATAAGGCTAGGGCTCCCCTAGCCTTCAGGCTAGGGCACCCCTAGGCTTTAGGCTAGGGCTCCACTAGGCTAAGGCTAGGGCTCCCCTAGCCTTCAGGCTAGGGCACCCCCTAGGCTAAGGCTAGGGCTCCCCTAGCCTTCAGGCGAGGGCACCCCTAGGCTTTAGGCTAGGGCTCCCCTAGGCTAAGGCTAGGGCTCCCCTAGCCTTCAGGCGAGGGCACCCCTAGGCTTTAGGCTAGGGCTCCCCTAGGCTAAGGCTAGGGCTCCCCTAGCCTTCAGGCGAGGGCACCCCTAGGCTTTAGGCTAGGGCTCCCCTAGGCTAAGGCTAGGGCTCCCCTAGCCTTCAGGCTAGGGCACCCCTAGGCTTTAGGCTAGGGCTCCCCTAGGCTAAGGCTAGGGCTCCCCTAGCCTTCAGGCTAGGGCACCCCTAGGCTTTAGGCTCGGGCTCCCCTAGGCTAAGGCTAGGGCTCCCCTAGCCTTCAGGCTAGGGCACCCCTAGGCTTTAGGCTCGGGCTCCCCTAGGCTAAGGCTAGGGCGCCCCTAGCCTTCAGGCTAGGGCACCCCTAGGCTTTAGGCTCGGGCTCCCCTAGGCTAAGGCTAGGGCTCCCCTAGCCTTCAGGCTAGGGCACCCCTAGGCTTTAGGCTCGGGCTCCCCTAGGCTAAGGCTAGGGCTCCCCTAGCCTTCAGGCTAGGGCACCCCTAGGCTTTAGGCTAGGGCTCCCCTAGGCTAAGGCTAGGGCTCCCCTAGCCTTCAGGCTAGGGCACCCCTAGGCTTTAGGCTAGGGCTCCCCTAGGCTAAGGCTAGGGCTCCCCTAGCCTTCAGGCTAGGGCACCACTAGGCTTTAGGCTAGGGCTCCCCTAGGCTAAGGCTAGGGCTCCCCTACCCTTCAGGCTAGGGCACCCCTAGTCTTTAGGCTAGGGCTCCCCTTGGCTAAGGCTAGGGCTCCCCTAGCCTTCAGGCTAGGGCACCCCTAGGCTTTAGGCTAGGGCTCCCCTAGGCTAAGGCTAGGGCTCCCCTAGCCTTCAGGCTAGGGCACCCCTAGGCTTCAGGCTAGGGCTCCCCTAGGCTTTAGGCTAGGGCTCCCCTAGGCTAAGGCTAGGGCTCCCCTAGCCTTCAGGCTAGGGCACCCCTAGGCTTTAGGCTAGGGCTCCCCTAGGCTAAGGCTAGGGCTCCCCTAGCCTTCAGGCTAGGGCACCCCTAGGCTTTAGGCTAGGGCTCCCCTAGGCTAAGGCTAGGGCTCCCCTAGCCTTCAGGCTAGGGCACCCCTAGGCTTTAGGCTAGGGCTCCCCTGGGCTAAGGCTAGGTCTCCCCTAGCCTTCAGGCTAGGGCACCCCTAGGCTTTAGGCTAGGGCTCCCCTGGGCTAAGGCTAGGTCTCCCCTAGCCTTCAGGCTAGGGCACCCCTAGGCTTTAGGCTAGGGCTCCCCTGGGCTAAGGCTAGGGCTCCCCTAGACTTCAGGCTAGGGCACCCCTAGGCTTTAGGCTAGGGCTCCCCTGGGCTAAGGCTAGGGCTCCCCTAGCCTTCAGGCTAGGGCACCCCTAGGCTTTAGGCTAGGGCTCCCCTGGGCTAAGGCTAGGGCTCCCCTAGCCTTCAGGCGAGGGCACCCCTAGGCTTTAGGCTAGGGCTCCCCTGGGCTAAGGCTAGGGCTCCCCTAGCCTTCAGGCTAGGGCACCCCTAGGCTTTAGGCTAGGGCTCCCCTGGGCTAAGGCTAGGGCTCCCCGAGCCTTCAGGCTAGGGCACCCCTAGGCTTTAGGCTAGGGCTCCCCTAGGCTAAGGCTAGGGCTCCCCTAGCCTTCAGGCTAGGGCACCCCTAGGCTTTAGGCTAGGGCTCCCCTAGGCTAAGGCTAGGGCTCCCCTAGCCTTCAGGCTAGGGCACCCCTAGGCTTTAGGCTAGGGCTCCCCTAGGCTAAGGCTAGGGCTCCCCTAGCCTTCAGGCTAGGGCACCCCTAGGCTTTAGGCTAGGGCTCCCCTAGGCTAAGGCTAGGGCTCCCCTAGCCTTCAGGCTAGGGCACCCCTAGGCTTTAGGCTAGGGCTCCCCTAGGCTAAGGCTAGGGCTCCCCTACCCTTCAGGCTAGGGCACCCCTAGTCTTTAGGCTAGGGCTCCCCTAGGCTAAGGCTAGGGCTCCCCTAGCCTTCAGGCTAGGGCACCCCTAGGCTTTAGGCTAGGGCTCCCTAGGCTAAGGCTAGGGCTCCCCTAGCCTTCAGGCTAGGGCACCCCTAGGCTTCAGGCTAGGGCTCCCCTAGGCTTTAGGCTAGGGCTCCCCTAGGCTAAGGCTAGGGCTCCCCTAGCCTTCAGGCTAGGGCACCCCTAGGCTTTAGGCTAGGGCTCCCCTACGCTAAGGCTAGGGCTCCCCTAGCCTTCAGGCTAGGGCACCCCTAGGCTTTAGGCTAGGGCTCCCCTAGGCTAAGGCTAGGGCTCCCCTAGCCTTCAGGCTAGGGCACCCCTAGGCTTTAGGCTAGGGCTCCCCTAGGCTAAGGCTAGGTCTCCCCTAGCCTTCAGGCTAGGGCACCCCTAGGCTTTAGGCTAGGGCTCCCCTGGGCTAAGGCTAGGTCTCCCCTAGCCTTCAGGCTAGGGCACCCCTAGGCTTTAGGCTAGGGCTCCCCTGGGCTAAGGCTAGGGCTCCCCTAGCCTTCAGGCTAGGGCACCCCTAGGCTTTAGGCTAGGGCTCCCCTGGGCTAAGGCTAGGGCTCCCCTAGCCTTCAGGCTAGGGCACCCCTAGGCTTTAGGCTAGGGCTCCCCTGGGCTAAGGCTAGGGCTCCCCTAGCCTTCAGGCTAGGGCACCCCTAGGCTTTAGGCTAGGGCTCCCCTGGGCTAAGGCTAGGGCTCCCCTAGCCTTCAGGCTAGGGCACCCCTAGGCTTTAGGCTAGGGCTCCCCTGGGCTAAGGCTAGGGCTCCCCGAGCCTTCAGGCTAGGGCACCCCTAGGCTTTAGGCTAGGGCTCCCCTAGGCTAAGGCTAGGGCTCCCCTAGCCTTCAGGCTAGGGCACCCCTAGGCTTTAGGCTAGGGCTCCCCTAGGCTAAGGCTAGGGCTCCCCTAGCCTTCAGGCTAGGGCACCCCTAGGCTTTAGGCTAGGGCTCCCCTAGGCTAAGGCTAGGGCTCCCCTAGCCTTCAGGCTAGGGCACCCCTAGGCTTTAGGCTAGGGCTCCCCTAGGCTAAGGCTAGGGCTCCCCTAGCCTTCAGGCTAGGGCACCCCTAGGCTTTAGGCTAGGGCTCCCCTAGGCTAAGGCTAGGGCTCCCCTAGCCTTCAGGCTAGGGCACCCCTAGGCTTTAGGCTAGGGCTCCCCTAGGATAAGGCTAGGGCTCCCCTAGCCTTCAGGCTAGGGCACCCCTAGGCTTTAGGCTAGGGCTCCCCTAGGCTAAGGCTAGGGCTCCCCTAGCCTTCAGGCTAGGGCAACCCTAGGCTTTAGGCTAGGGCTCCCCTAGGCTAAGGCTAGGGCTCCCCTAGCCTTCAGGCTAGGGCACCCCTAGGCTTTACGCTAGGGCTCCCCTAGGCTAAGGCTAGGGCTCCCCTAGCCTTCAGGCTAGGGCACCCCTAGGCTTTAGGCTAGGGCTCCACTAGGCTAAGGCTAGGGCTCCCCTAGCCTTCAGGCTAGGGCACCCCTAGGCTTTAGGCTAGGGCTCCCCTAGGCTAAGGCTAGGGCTCCCCTAGCCTTCAGGCTAGGGCTCCCCTAGGCTAAGGCTAGGGCTCCCCTAGCCTTCAGGCTAGGGCACCCCTAGGCTTTAGGCTAGGGCTCCCCTAGGCTAAGGCTAGGGCTCCCCTAGCCTTCAGGCTAGGGCACCCCTAGGCTTTAGGCTAGGGCTCCCCTAGGCTAAGGCTAGGGCTCCCCTAGCCTTCAGGCTAGGGCACCCCTAGGCTTTAGGCTAGGGCTCCCCTAGGCTAAGGATAGGACTCCCCTAGCCTTCAGGCTAGGGCACCCCAAGGCTTTAGGCTAGGGCTCCCCTAGGCTAAGGCTAGGGCTCCCCTAGCCTTCAGGCTAGGGCACCCCTAGGCTTTAGGCTAGGGCTCCCCTAGGCTAAGGCTAGGGCTCCCCTAGCCTTCAGGCTAGGGCACCCCTAGGCTTTAGGCTAGGGCTCCCCTAGGCTAAGGCTAGGGCTCCCCTAGCCTTCAGGCTAGGGCACCCCTAGGCTTTAGGCTAGGGCTCCCCTAGGCTAAGGCTAGGGCTCCCCTAGCCTTCAGGCTAGGGCACCCCTAGGCTTTAGGCTAGGGCTCCCCAAGGCTAAGGCTAGGGCTCCCCTAGCCTTCAGGCTAGGGCACCCCTAGGCTTTAGGCTAGGGCTCCCCTAGGCTAAGGCTAGGTCTCCCCTGGCCTTCAGGCTAGGGCACCCCTAGGCTTTAGGCTAGGGCTCCCCTAGGCTAAGGCTAGGGCTCCCCTAGCCTTCAGGCTAGGGCACCCCTAGGCTTTAGGCTAGGGCTCCCTAGGCTAAGGCTAGGGCTCCCCTAGCCTTCAGGCTAGGGCACCCCTAGGCTTTAGGCTAGGGCTCCCCTAGGCTAAGGCTAGGGCTCCCCTAGCCTTCAGGCGAGGGCACCCCTAGGCTTTAGGCTAGGGCTCCCCTAGGCTAAGGCTAGGGCTCCCCTAGCCTTCAGGCGAGGGCACCCCTAGGCTTTAGGCTAGGGCTCCCCTAGGCTAGGGCTAGGGCTCCCCTAGCCTTCAGGCTAGGGCACCCCTAGGCTTTAGGCTAGGGCTCCCCTAGGCTAAGGCTAGGGCTCCCCTAGCCTTCAGGCTAGGGCACCCCTAGGCTTTAGGCTAGGGCTCCCCTAGGCTAAGGCTAGGGCTCCCCTAGCCTTCAGGCTAGGGCACCCCTAGGCTTTAGGCTAGGGCTCCCCTAGCCTTCAGGCTAGGGCACCCCTAGGCTTCAGGCTAGGGCTCCCCTAGGCTCAGGCTAGGGCTCCCCTAGCCTTCAGGCTAGGGCACCCCTAGGCTTCAGGCTAGGGCTCCCCTAGGCTCAGGCTAGGGCTCCCCTAGCCTTCAGGCTAGGGCACCCCTAGGCTTCAGGCTAGGGCTCCCCTAGGCTCAGGCTAGGGCTCCCCTAGCCTTCAGGCTAGGGCACCCCTAGGCTTCAGGCTAGGGCTCCCCTAGGCTCAGGCTAGGGCTCCCCTAGCCTTCAGGCTAGGGCACCCCTAGGCTTCAGGCTAGGGCTCCCCTAGGCTCAGGCTAGGGCTCCCCTAGGCTTCAGGCTAGGGCACCCCTAGGCTTCAGGCTAGGGCTCCCCTAGCCTTCAGGCTAGGGCACCCCTAGGCTTCAGGCTAGGGCTCCCCTAGGCTAAGGCTAGGGCTCCCCTAGCCTTCAGGCTAGGGCACCCCTAGGCTTCAGGCTAGGGCTCCCCTAGGCTACGGCTAGGGCTCCCCTCGCCTTCAGGCTAGGGCACCCCTAGGCTTCAGGCTAGGGCTCCCCTAGGCTACGGCTAGGGCTCCCCTCGCCTTCAGGCTAGGGCACCCCTAGGCTTCAGGCTAGGGCTCCCCTAGGCTACGGCTAGGGCTCCCCTCGCCTTCAGGCTAGGGCACCCCTAGGCTTCAGGCTAGGGCTCCCCTAGGCTACGGCTAGGGCTCCCCTCGCCTTCAGGCTAGGGCACCCCTAGGCTTCAGGCTAGGGCTCCCCTAGGCTACGGCTGGGGCTCCCCTCGCCTTCAGGCTAGGGCACCCCTATGCTTCAGGCTAGGGCTCCCCTAGGCTACGGCTGGGGCTCCCCTCGCCTTCAGGCTAGGGCACCCCTAGGCTTCAGGCTAGGGCTCCCCTAGGCTACGGCTGGGGCTCCCCTCGCCTTCAGGCTAGGGCACCCCTAGGCTTCAGGCTAGGGCTCCCCTAGGCTACGGCTGGGGCTCCCCTCGCCTTCAGGCTAGGGCACGCCTAGGCTTCAGGCTAGGGGTCCCCTAGGCTACGGCTGGGGCTCCCCTCGCCTTCAGGCTAGGGCACCCCTAGGCTTCAGGCTAGGGGTCCCCTAGGCTACGGCTGGGGCTCCCCTCGCCTTCAGGCTAGGGCACCCCTAGGCTTCAGGCTAGGTCTCCCCTAGGCTACGGCTGGGGCTCCCCTCGCCTTCAGGCTAGGGCACCCCTAGGCTTCAGGCTAGGGCTCCCCTAGGCTACGGCTGGGGCTCCCCTCGCCTTCAGGCTAGGGCACCCCTAGGCTTCAGGCTAGGGCTCCCCTAGGCTACGGCTAGGGCTCCCCTCGCCTTCAGGCTAGGGCACCCCTAGGCTTCAGGCTAGGGCTCCCCTAGGCTACGGCTAGGGCTCCCCTCGCCTTCAGGCTAGGGCACCCCTAGGCTTCAGGCTAGGGCTCCCCTAGGCTACGGCTAGGGCTCCCCTCGCCTTCAGGCTAGGGCACCCCTAGGCTTCAGGCTAGGGCTCCCCCAGGCTACGGCTAGGGCTCCCCTCGCCTTCAGGCTTGGGCACCCCTAGGCTTCAGGCTCGGGCTCCCCCAGGCTAAGGCTAGGGCTCCCCTCGCCTTCAGGCTAGGGCACCCCTAGGCTTCAGGCTCGGGCTCCCCCAGGCTACGGCTAGGGCTCCCCTCGCCTTCAGGCTAGGGCACCCCTAGGCTTCAGGCTCGGGCTCCCCCAGGCTACGGCTAGGGCTCCCCTCGCCTTCAGGCTAGGGCACCCCTAGGCTTCAGGCTCGGGCTCCCCCAGGCTAAGGCTAGGGCTCCCCTCGCCTTCAGGCTAGGGCACCCCTAGGCTTTAGGCTCGGGCTCCCCCAGGCTAAGGCTAGGGCTCCCCTCGCCTTCAGGCTAGGGCACCCCTCGGCTTTAGGCTCGGGCTCCCCCAGGCTAAGGCTAGGGCTCCCCTCGCCTTCAGGCTAGGGCACCCCTCGGCTTTAGGCTCGGGCTCCCCCAGGCTAAGGCTAGGGCTCCCCTCGCCTTCAGGCTAGGGCACCCCTAGGCTTTAGGCTCGGGCTCCCCCAGGCTAAGGCTAGGGCTCCCCTCGCCTTCAGGCTAGGGCACCCCTAGGCTTTAGGCTCGGGCTCCCCCAGGCTAAGGCTAGGGCTCCCCTCGCCTTCAGGCTAGGGCACCCCTAGGCTTTAGGCTCGGGCACCCCCAGGCTAAGGCTAGGGCTCCCCTCGCCTTCAGGCTAGGGCACCCCTAGGCTTTAGGCTCGGGCTCCCCCAGGCTAAGGCTAGGGCTCCCCTCGCCTTCAGGCTAGGGCACCCCTAGGCTTTAGGCTCGGGCTCCCCCAGGCTAAGGCTAGGGCTCCCCTCGCCTTCAGGCTAGGGCACCCCTCGGCTTTAGGCTCGGGCTCCCCCAGGCTAAGGCTAGGGCTCCCCTCGCCTTCAGGCTAGGGCACCCTCGGCTTTAGGCTCGGGCTCCCCCAGGCTAAGGCTAGGGCTCCCCTCGCCTTCAGGCTAGGGCACCCCTCGGCTTTAGGCTCGGGCTCCCCCAGGCTAAGGCTAGGGCTCCCCTCGCCTTCAGGCTAGGGCACCCCTCGGCTTTAGGCTCGGGCTCCCCCAGGCTAAGGCTAGGGCTCCCCTCGCCTTCAGGCTAGGGCACCCCTCGGCTTTAGGCTCGGGCTCCCCCAGGCTAAGGCTAGGGCTCCCCTCGCCTTCAGGCTAGGGCACCCCTCGGCTTTAGGCTCGGGCTCCCCCAGGCTAAGGCTAGGGCTCCCCTCGCCTTCAGGCTAGGGCACCCCTCGGCTTTAGGCTCGGGCTCCCCCAGGCTAAGGCTAGGGCTCCCCTCGCCTTCAGGCTAGGGCACCCCTCGGCTTTAGGCTCGGGCTCCCCCAGGCTAAGGCTAGGGCTCCTCGCCTTCAGGCTAGGGCACCCCTCGGCTTTAGGCTCGGGCTCCCCCAGGCTAAGGCTAGGGCTCCCCTCGCCTTCAGGCTAGGGCACCCCTCGGCTTTAGGCTCGGGCTCCCCCAGGCTAAGGCTAGGGCTCCCCCATTCGCCTTCAGGCTAGGGCACCCCTCGGCTTTAGGCTCGGGCTCCCCAGGCTAAGGCTAGGGCTCCCCTCGCCTTCAGGCTAGGGCACCCCTCGGCTTTAGGCTCGGGCTCCCCCAGGCTAAGGCTAGGGCTCCCCTCGCCTTCAGGCTAGGGCACCCCTCGGCTTTAGGCTCGGGCTCCCCCAGGCTAAGGCTAGGGCTCCCCTCGCCTTCAGGCTAGGGCACCCCTCGGCTTTAGGCTCGGGCTCCCCCAGGCTAAGGCTAGGGCTCCCCTCGCCTTCAGGCTAGGGCACCCCTCGGCTTTAGGCTCGGGCTCCCCCAGGCTAAGGCTAGGGCTCCCCTCGCCTTCAGGCTAGGGCACCCCTCGGCTTTAGGCTCGGGCTCCCCCAGGCTAAGGCTAGGGCTCCCCTCGCCTTCAGGCTAGGGCACCCCTCGGCTTTAGGCTAGGGCTCCCCCAGGCTAAGGCTAGGGCTCCCCTCGCCTTCAGGCTAGGGCACCCCTCGGCTTTAGGCTAGGGCTCCCCCAGGCTAAGGCTAGGGCTCCCCTCGCCTTCAGGCTAGGGCACCCCTCGGCTTTAGGCTAGGGCTCCCCCAGGCTAAGGCTAGGGCTCCCCTCGCCTTCAGGCTAGGGCACCCCTCGGCTTTAGGCTAGGGCTCCCCCAGGCTAAGGCTAGGGCTCCCCTCGCCTTCAGGCTAGGGCACCCCTCGGCTTTAGGCTCGGGCTCCCCCAGGCTAAGGCTAGGGCTCCCCTCGCCTTCAGGCTAGGGCACCCCTCGGCTTTAGGCTCGGGCTCCCCCAGGCTAAGGCTAGGGCTCCCCTCGCCTTCAGGCTAGGGCACCCCTCGGCTTTAGGCTCGGGCTCCCCCAGGCTAAGGCTAGGGCTCCCCTCGCCTTCAGGCTAGGGCACCCCTCGGCTTTAGGCTCGGGCTCCCCCAGGCTAAGGCTAGGGCTCCCTCGCCTTCAGGCTAGGGCACCCCTCGGCTTTAGGCTCGGGCTCCCCCAGGCTAAGGCTAGGGCTCCCCTCGCCTTCAGGCTAGGGCACCCCTCGGCTTTAGGCTCGGGCTCCCCCAGGCTAAGGCTAGGGCTCCCCTCGCCTTCAGGCTAGGGCACCCCTCGGCTTTAGGCTCGGGCTCCCCCAGGCTAAGGCTAGGGCTCCCCTCGCCTTCAGGCTAGGGCACCCCTCGGCTTTAGGCTCGGGCTCCCCCAGGCTAAGGCTAGGGCTCCCCTCGCCTTCAGGCTAGGGCACCCCTCGGCTTTAGGCTCGGGCTCCCCCAGGCTAAGGCTAGGGCTCCCCTCGCCTTCAGGCTAGGGCACCCCTCGGCTTTAGGCTCGGGCTCCCCCAGGCTAAGGCTAGGGCTCCCCTCGCCTTCAGGCTAGGGCACCCCTCGGCTTTAGGCTCGGGCTCCCCCAGGCTAAGGCTAGGGCTCCCCTCGCCTTCAGGCTAGGGCACCCCTCGGCTTTAGGCTCGGGCTCCCCCAGGCTAAGGCTAGGGCTCCCCTCGCCTTCAGGCTAGGGCACCCCTAGGCTTTAGGCTCGGGCTCCCCCAGGCTAAGGCTAGGGCTCCCCTCGCCTTCAGGCTAGGGCACCCCTAGGCTTTAGGCTCGGGCTCCCCCAGGCTAAGGCTAGGGCTCCCCTCGCCTTCAGGCTAGGGCACCCCTAGGCTTTAGGCTCGGGCTCCCCCAGGCTAAGGCTAGGGCTCCCCTCGCCTTCAGGCTAGGGCACCCCTAGGCTTTAGGCTCGGGCTCCCCCAGGCTAAGGCTAGGGCTCCCCTCGCCTTCAGGCTAGGGCACCCCTAGGCTTTAGGCTCGGGCTCCCCCAGGCTAAGGCTAGGGCTCCCCTCGCCTTCAGGCTAGGGCACCCCTAGGCTTTAGGCTCGGGCTCCCCCAGGCTAAGGCTAGGGCTCCCCTCGCCTTCAGGCTAGGGCACCCCTCGGCTTTAGGCTCGGGCTCCCCCAGGCTAAGGCTAGGGCTCCCCTCGCCTTCAGGCTAGGGCACCCCTCGGCTTTAGGCTCGGGCTCCCCCAGGCTAAGGCTAGGGCTCCCCTCGCCTTCAGGCTAGGGCACCCCTCGGCTTTAGGCTCGGGCTCCCCCAGGCTAAGGCTAGGGCTCCCCTCGCCTTCAGGCTAGGGCACCCCTCGGCTTTAGGCTCGGGCTCCCCCAGGCTAAGGCTAGGGCTCCCCTCGCCTTCAGGCTAGGGCACCCCTCGGCTTTAGGCTCGGGCTCCCCCAGGCTAAGGCTAGGGCTCCCCTCGCCTTCAGGCTAGGGCACCCCTCGGCTTTAGGCTCGGGCTCCCCCAGGCTAAGGCTAGGGCTCCCCTCGCCTTCAGGCTAGGGCACCCCTCGGCTTTAGGCTCGGGCTCCCCCAGGCTAAGGCTAGGGCTCCCCTCGCCTTCAGGCTAGGGCACCCCTCGGCTTTAGGCTCGGGCTCCCCCAGGCTAAGGCTAGGGCTCCCCTCGCCTTCAGGCTAGGGCACCCCTCGGCTTTAGGCTCGGGCTCCCCCAGGCTAAGGCTAGGGCTCCCCTCGCCTTCAGGCTAGGGCACCCCTCGGCTTTAGGCTCGGGCTCCCCAGGCTAAGGCTAGGGCTCCCCTCGCCTTCAGGCTAGGGCACCCCTCGGCTTTAGGCTCGGGCTCCCCCAGGCTAAGGCTAGGGCTCCCCTCGCCTTCAGGCTAGGGCACCCCTCGGCTTTAGGCTCGGGCTCCCCCAGGCTAAGGCTAGGGCTCCCCTCGCCTTCAGGCTAGGGCACCCCTCGGCTTTAGGCTCGGGCTCCCCCAGGCTAAGGCTAGGGCTCCCCTCGCCTTCAGGCTAGGGCACCCCTCGGCTTTAGGCTCGGGCTCCCCCAGGCTAAGGCTAGGGCTCCCCTCGCCTTCAGGCTAGGGCACCCCTCGGCTTTAGGCTCGGGCTCCCCCAGGCTAAGGCTAGGGCTCCCCTCGCCTTCAGGCTAGGGCACCCCTCGGCTTTAGGCTCGGGCTCCCCCAGGCTAAGGCTAGGGCTCCCCTCGCCTTCAGGCTAGGGCACCCCTCGGCTTTAGGCTCGGGCTCCCCCAGGCTAAGGCTAGGGCTCCCCTCGCCTTCAGGCTAGGGCACCCCTCGGCTTTAGGCTCGGGCTCCCCCAGGCTAAGGCTAGGGCTCCCCTCGCCTTCAGGCTAGGGCACCCCTCGGCTTTAGGCTCGGGCTCCCCCAGGCTAAGGCTAGGGCTCCCCTCGCCTTCAGGCTAGGGCACCCCTCGGCTTTAGGCTCGGGCTCCCCCAGGCTAAGGCTAGGGCTCCCCTCGCCTTCAGGCTAGGGCACCCCTCGGCTTTAGGCTCGGGCTCCCCCAGGCTAAGGCTAGGGCTCCCCTCGCCTTCAGGCTAGGGCACCCCTCGGCTTTAGGCTCGGGCTCCCCCAGGCTAAGGCTAGGGCTCCCCTCGCCTTCAGGCTAGGGCACCCCTCGGCTTTAGGCTAGGGCTCCCCCAGGCTAAGGCTAGGGCTCCCCTCGCCTTCAGGCTAGGGCACCCCTCGGCTTTAGGCTAGGGCTCCCCCAGGCTAAGGCTAGGGCTCCCCTCGCCTTCAGGCTAGGGCACCCCTCGGCTTTAGGCTAGGGCTCCCCCAGGCTAAGGCTAGGGCTCCCCTCGCCTTCAGGCTAGGGCACCCCTCGGCTTTAGGCTAGGGCTCCCCCAGGCTAAGGCTAGGGCTCCCCTCGCCTTCAGGCTAGGGCACCCCTCGGCTTTAGGCTAGGGCTCCCCCAGGCTAAGGCTAGGGCTCCCCTCGCCTTCAGGCTAGGGCACCCCTCGGCTTTAGGCTAGGGCTCCCCCAGGCTAAGGCTAGGGCTCCCCTCGCCTTCAGGCTAGGGCACCCCTCGGCTTTAGGCTAGGGCTCCCCCAGGCTAAGGCTAGGGCTCCCCTCGCCTTCAGGCTAGGGCACCCCTCGGCTTTAGGCTAGGGCTCCCCCAGGCTAAGGCTAGGGCTCCCCTCGCCTTCAGGCTAGGGCACCCCTCGGCTTTAGGCTAGGGCTCCCCCAGGCTAAGGCTAGGGCTCCCCTCGCCTTCAGGCTAGGGCACCCCTCGGCTTTAGGCTAGGGCTCCCCCAGGCTAAGGCTAGGGCTCCCCTCGCCTTCAGGCTAGGGCACCCCTCGGCTTTAGGCTAGGGCTCCCCCAGGCTAAGGCTAGGGCTCCCCTCGCCTTCAGGCTAGGGCAACCCTAGGCTTTAGGCTAGGGCTCCCCCAGGCTAAGGCTAGGGCTCCCCTCGCCTTCAGGCTAGGGCACCCTAGGCTTTAGGCTAGGGCTCCCCAGGCTAAGGCTAGGGCTCCCCTCGCCTTCAGGCTAGGGCAACCCTAGGCTTTAGGCTAGGGCTCCCCCAGGCTAAGGCTAGGGCTCCCCTCGCCTTCAGGCTAGGGCACCCCTAGGCTTTAGGCTAGGGCTCCCCCAGGCTAAGGCTAGGGCTCCCCTCGCCTTCAGGCTAGGGCACCCCTAGGCTTTAGGCTAGGGCTCCCCCAGGCTAAGGCTAGGGCTCCCCTCGCCTTCAGGCTAGGGCACCCCTAGGCTTTAGGCTAGGGCTCCCCCAGGCTAAGGCTAGGGCTCCCCTCGCCTTCAGGCTAGGGCACCCCTAGGCTTTAGGCTAGGGCTCCCCCAGGCTAAGGCTAGGGCTCCCCTCGCCTTCAGGCGAGGGCACCCCTAGGCTTTAGGCTCGGGCTCCCCCAGGCTAAGGCTAGGGCTCCCCTCGCCTTCAGGCGAGGGCACCCCTAGGCTTTAGGCTCGGGCTCCCCCAGGCTAAGGCTAGGGCTCCCCTCGCCTTCAGGCGAGGGCACCCCTAGGCTTTAGGCTCGGGCTCCCCCAGGCTAAGGCTAGGGCTCCCCTCGCCTTCAGGCTAGGGCACCCCTCGGCTTTAGGCTCGGGCTCCCCCAGGCTAAGGCTAGGGCTCCCCTCGCCTTCAGGCTAGGGCACCCCTCGGCTTTAGGCTCGGGCTCCCCCAGGCTAAGGCTAGGGCTCCCCTCGCCTTCAGGCTAGGGCACCCCTCGGCTTTAGGCTCGGGCTCCCCCAGGCTAAGGCTAGGGCTCCCCTCGCCTTCAGGCTAGGGCACCCCTCGGCTTTAGGCTCGGGCTCCCCCAGGCTAAGGCTAGGGCTCCCCTCGCCTTCAGGCTAGGGCACCCCTCGGCTTTAGGCTCGGGCTCCCCCAGGCTAAGGCTAGGGCTCCCCTCGCCTTCAGGCTAGGGCACCCCTCGGCTTTAGGCTCGGGCTCCCCCAGGCTAAGGCTAGGGCTCCCCTCGCCTTCAGGCTAGGGCACCCCTCGGCTTTAGGCTCGGGCTCCCCCAGGCTAAGGCTAGGGCTCCCCTCGCCTTCAGGCTAGGGCACCCCTCGGCTTTAGGCTCGGGCTCCCCCAGGCTAAGGCTAGGGCTCCCCTCGCCTTCAGGCTAGGGCACCCCTCGGCTTTAGGCTCGGGCTCCCCCAGGCTAAGGCTAGGGCTCCCCTCGCCTTCAGGCTAGGGCACCCCTCGGCTTTAGGCTCGGGCTCCCCCAGGCTAAGGCTAGGGCTCCCCTCGCCTTCAGGCTAGGGCACCCCTCGGCTTTAGGCTCGGGCTCCCCCAGGCTAAGGCTAGGGCTCCCCTCGCCTTCAGGCTAGGGCACCCCTCGGCTTTAGGCTCGGGCTCCCCCAGGCTAAGGCTAGGGCTCCCCTCGCCTTCAGGCTAGGGCACCCCTCGGCTTTAGGCTCGGGCTCCCCCAGGCTAAGGCTAGGGCTCCCCTCGCCTTCAGGCTAGGGCACCCCTCGGCTTTAGGCTCGGGCTCCCCCAGGCTAAGGCTAGGGCTCCCCTCGCCTTCAGGCTAGGGCACCCCTCGGCTTTAGGCTCGGGCTCCCCCAGGCTAAGGCTAGGGCTCCCCTCGCCTTCAGGCTAGGGCACCCCTCGGCTTTAGGCTCGGGCTCCCCCAGGCTAAGGCTAGGGCTCCCCTCGCCTTCAGGCTAGGGCACCCCTCGGCTTTAGGCTCGGGCTCCCCCAGGCTAAGGCTAGGGCTCCCCTCGCCTTCAGGCTAGGGCACCCCTCGGCTTTAGGCTCGGGCTCCCCCAGGCTAAGGCTAGGGCTCCCCTCGCCTTCAGGCTAGGGCACCCCTCGGCTTTAGGCTCGGGCTCCCCCAGGCTAAGGCTAGGGCTCCCCTCGCCTTCAGGCTAGGGCACCCCTCGGCTTTAGGCTCGGGCTCCCCCAGGCTAAGGCTAGGGCTCCCCTCGCCTTCAGGCTAGGGCACCCCTCGGCTTTAGGCTCGGGCTCCCCCAGGCTAAGGCTAGGGCTCCCCTCGCCTTCAGGCTAGGGCACCCCTCGGCTTTAGGCTCGGGCTCCCCCAGGCTAAGGCTAGGGCTCCCCTCGCCTTCAGGCTAGGGCACCCCTCGGCTTTAGGCTCGGGCTCCCCCAGGCTAAGGCTAGGGCTCCCCTCGCCTTCAGGCTAGGGCACCCCTCGGCTTTAGGCTCGGGCTCCCCCAGGCTAAGGCTAGGGCTCCCCTCGCCTTCAGGCTAGGGCACCCCTCGGCTTTAGGCTCGGGCTCCCCCAGGCTAAGGCTAGGGCTCCCCTCGCCTTCAGGCTAGGGCACCCCTCGGCTTTAGGCTCGGGCTCCCCCAGGCTAAGGCTAGGGCTCCCCTCGCCTTCAGGCTAGGGCACCCCTCGGCTTTAGGCTCGGGCTCCCCCAGGCTAAGGCTAGGGCTCCCCTCGCCTTCAGGCTAGGGCACCCCTCGGCTTTAGGCTCGGGCTCCCCCAGGCTAAGGCTAGGGCTCCCCTCGCCTTCAGGCTAGGGCACCCCTCGGCTTTAGGCTAGGGCTCCCCCAGGCTAAGGCTAGGGCTCCCCTCGCCTTCAGGCTAGGGCACCCCTCGGCTTTAGGCTAGGGCTCCCCCAGGCTAAGGCTAGGGCTCCCCTCGCCTTCAGGCTAGGGCACCCCTCGGCTTTAGGCTAGGGCTCCCCCAGGCTAAGGCTAGGGCTCCCCTCGCCTTCAGGCTAGGGCACCCCTCGGCTTTAGGCTAGGGCTCCCCCAGGCTAAGGCTAGGGCTCCCCTCGCCTTCAGGCTAGGGCACCCCTCGGCTTTAGGCTAGGGCTCCCCCAGGCTAAGGCTAGGGCTCCCCTCGCCTTCAGGCTAGGGCACCCCTCGGCTTTAGGCTAGGGCTCCCCCAGGCTAAGGCTAGGGCTCCCCTCGCCTTCAGGCTAGGGCACCCCTCGGCTTTAGGCTAGGGCTCCCCCAGGCTAAGGCTAGGGCTCCCCTCGCCTTCAGGCTAGGGCACCCCTCGGCTTTAGGCTAGGGCTCCCCCAGGCTAAGGCTAGGGCTCCCCTCGCCTTCAGGCTAGGGCACCCCTCGGCTTTAGGCTAGGGCTCCCCCAGGCTAAGGCTAGGGCTCCCCTCGCCTTCAGGCTAGGGCACCCCTCGGCTTTAGGCTAGGGCTCCCCCAGGCTAAGGCTAGGGCTCCCCTCGCCTTCAGGCTAGGGCACCCCTCGGCTTTAGGCTAGGGCTCCCCCAGGCTAAGGCTAGGGCTCCCCTCGCCTTCAGGCTAGGGCACCCCTAGGCTTTAGGCTAGGGCTCCCCCAGGCTAAGGCTAGGGCTCCCCTCGCCTTCAGGCTAGGGCACCCCTAGGCTTTAGGCTAGGGCTCCCCCAGGCTAAGGCTAGGGCTCCCCTCGCCTTCAGGCGAGGGCACCCCTAGGCTTTAGGCTAGGGCTCCCCCAGGCTAAGGCTAGGGCTCCCCTCGCCTTCAGGCGAGGGCACCCCTAGGCTTTAGGCTAGGGCTCCCCCAGGCTAAGGCTAGGGCTCCCCTCGCCTTCAGGCGAGGGCACCCCTAGGCTTTAGGCTAGGGCTCCCCCAGGCTAAGGCTAGGGCTCCCCTCGCCTTCAGGCGAGGGCACCCCTAGGCTTTAGGCTAGGGCTCCCCCAGGCTAAGGCTAGGGCTCCCCTCGCCTTCAGGCGAGGGCACCCCTAGGCTTTAGGCTAGGGCTCCCCCAGGCTAAGGCTAGGGCTCCCCTCGCCTTCAGGCGAGGGCACCCCTAGGCTTTAGGCTAGGGCTCCCCCAGGCTAAGGCTAGGGCTCCCCTCGCCTTCAGGCGAGGGCACCCCTAGGCTTTAGGCTAGGGCTCCCCCAGGCTAAGGCTAGGGCTCCCCTCGCCTTCAGGCGAGGGCACCCCTAGGCTTTAGGCTAGGGCTCCCCCAGGCTAAGGCTAGGGCTCCCCTCGCCTTCAGGCGAGGGCACCCCTAGGCTTTAGGCTAGGGCTCCCCCAGGCTAAGGCTAGGGCTCCCCTCGCCTTCAGGCGAGGGCACCCCTAGGCTTTAGGCTAGGGCTCCCCCAGGCTAAGGCTAGGGCTCCCCTCGCCTTCAGGCGAGGGCACCCCTAGGCTTTAGGCTAGGGCTCCCCCAGGCTAAGGCTAGGGCTCCCCTCGCCTTCAGGCGAGGGCACCCCTAGGCTTTAGGCTAGGGCTCCCCCAGGCTAAGGCTAGGGCTCCCCTCGCCTTCAGGCGAGGGCACCCCTAGGCTTTAGGCTAGGGCTCCCCCAGGCTAAGGCTAGGGCTCCCCTCGCCTTCAGGCGAGGGCACCCCTAGGCTTTAGGCTAGGGCTCCCCCAGGCTAAGGCTAGGGCTCCCCTCGCCTTCAGGCGAGGGCACCCCTAGGCTTTAGGCTAGGGCTCCCCCAGGCTAAGGCTAGGGCTCCCCTCGCCTTCAGGCGAGGGCACCCCTAGGCTTTAGGCTAGGGCTCCCCCAGGCTAAGGCTAGGGCTCCCCTCGCCTTCAGGCGAGGGCACCCCTAGGCTTTAGGCTAGGGCTCCCCCAGGCTAAGGCTAGGGCTCCCCTCGCCTTCAGGCGAGGGCACCCCTAGGCTTTAGGCTAGGGCTCCCCCAGGCTAAGGCTAGGGCTCCCCTCGCCTTCAGGCGAGGGCACCCCTAGGCTTTAGGCTAGGGCTCCCCCAGGCTAAGGCTAGGGCTCCCCTCGCCTTCAGGCGAGGGCACCCCTAGGCTTTAGGCTAGGGCTCCCCCAGGCTAAGGCTAGGGCTCCCCTCGCCTTCAGGCGAGGGCACCCCTAGGCTTTAGGCTAGGGCTCCCCCAGGCTAAGGCTAGGGCTCCCCTCGCCTTCAGGCGAGGGCACCCCTAGGCTTTAGGCTAGGGCTCCCCCAGGCTAAGGCTAGGGCTCCCCTCGCCTTCAGGCGAGGGCACCCCTAGGCTTTAGGCTAGGGCTCCCCCAGGCTAAGGCTAGGGCTCCCCTCGCCTTCAGGCGAGGGCACCCCTAGGCTTTAGGCTAGGGCTCCCCCAGGCTAAGGCTAGGGCTCCCCTCGCCTTCAGGCGAGGGCACCCCTAGGCTTTAGGCTAGGGCTCCCCCAGGCTAAGGCTAGGGCTCCCCTCGCCTTCAGGCGAGGGCACCCCTAGGCTTTAGGCTAGGGCTCCCCCAGGCTAAGGCTAGGGCTCCCCTCGCCTTCAGGCGAGGGCACCCCTAGGCTTTAGGCTAGGGCTCCCCCAGGCTAAGGCTAGGGCTCCCCTCGCCTTCAGGCGAGGGCACCCCTAGGCTTTAGGCTAGGGCTCCCCCAGGCTAAGGCTAGGGCTCCCCTCGCCTTCAGGCGAGGGCACCCCTAGGCTTTAGGCTAGGGCTCCCCCAGGCTAAGGCTAGGGCTCCCCTCGCCTTCAGGCTAGGGCACCCCTAGGCTTTAGGCCTAGGGCTCCCCCAGGCTAAGGCTAGGGCTCCCCTAGCCTTCAGGCTAGGGCACCCCTAGGCTTTAGGCTCCCCCAGGCTAAGGCTAGGGCTCCCCTAGCCTTCAGGCTAGGGCACCCCTAGGCTTTAGGCTCCCCCAGGCTAAGGCTAGGGCTCCCCTAGCCTTCAGGCTAGGGCACCCCTAGGCTTTAGGCTCCCCCTAGGCTAAGGCTAGGGCTCCCCTAGCCTTCAGGCTAGGGCACCCCTAGGCTTTAGGCTAGGGCTCCCCTAGGCTAAGGCTAGGGCTCCCCTGGCCTTCAGGCTAGGGCACCCCTAGGCTTTAGGCTCCCCTAGGCTAAGGCTAGGGCTCCCCTACCCTTCAGGCTAGGGCACCACTAGGCTTTAGGCTAGGGCTCCCCTAGGCTAAGGCTAGGGCTCCCCTAGCCTTCAGGCTAGGGCACCCCTAGGCTTTAGGCTCCCCTAGGCTAAGGCTAGGGCTCCCCTAGCCTTCAGGCTAGGGCACCCCTAGGCTTTAGGCTAGGGCTCCCCTAGGCTAAGGCTAGGGCTCCCCTAGCCTTCAGGCTAGGGCACCCCTAGGCTTTAGGCTCCCCTAGGCTAAGGCTAGGGCTCCACTAGCCTTCAGGCTAGGGCACCCCTAAGCTTTAGGCTAGGGCTCCCCTAGGCTAAGGCTAGGGCTCCCCTAGCCTTCAGGCTAGGGCACCCCTAGGCTTTAGGCTCCCCTAGGCTAAGGCTAGGGCTCCCCTAGTCTTCAGGCTAGGGCACCCCTAGGCTTTAGGCTAGGGCTCCCCTAGGCTAAGGCTAGGGCTCCCCAGCCTTCAGGCTAGGGCACCCCTAGGCTTTAGGCTCCCCTAGGCTAAGGCTAGGGCTCCCCTAGCCTTCAGGCTAGGGCACCCCTAGGCTTTAGGCTAGGGCTCCCCTAGGCTAAGGCTAGGGCTCCCCTAGCCTTCAGGCTAGGGCACCCCTAGGCTTTAGGCTCCCCTAGGCTAAGGCTAGGGCTCCCCTAGCCTTCAGGCTAGGGCACCCCTAGGCTTTAGGCTAGGGCTCCCCTAGGCTAAGGCTAGGGCTCCCCTAGCCTTCAGGCTAGGGCACCCCTAGGCTTTAGGCTCCCCTAGGCTAAAGCTAGGGCTCCCCTAGCCTTCAGGCTAGGGCACCCCTAGGCTTTAGGCTAGGGCTCCCCTAGGCTAAGGCTAGGGCTCCCCTAGCCTTCAGGCTAGGGCACCCCTAGGCTTTAGGCTCCCCTAGGCTAAGGCTAGGGCTCCCCTAGCCTTCAGGCTAGGGCACCCCTAGGCTTTAGGCTAGGGCTCCCCTAGGCTAAGGCTAGGGCTCCCCTAGCCTTCAGGCTAGGGCACCCCTAGGCTTTAGGCTCCCCTAGGCTAAGGCTAGGGCTCCCCTAGCCTTCAGGCTAGAGCACCCCTAGGCTTTAGGCTAGGGCTCCCCTAAGCTAAGGGTAGGGCTCCCCTAGCCTTCAGGCTAGGGAACCCCTAGGCTTTAGGCTCCCCTAGGCTAAGGCTAGGGATCCCCTAGCCTTCAGGCTAGGGCACCCCTAGGCTTTAGGCTAGGGCTCCCCTAGGCTAAGGCTAGGGCTCCCCTAGCCTTCAGGCTAGGGCACCCCTAGGCTTTAGGCTCCCCTAGGCTAAGGCTAGGGCTCCCCCAGCCTTCAGGCTACGGCACCCCTAGGCTTTAGGCTCCCCTAGGCTAAGGCTAGGTCTCCCCTAGCCTTCAGGCTATGGCACCCCTAGGCTTTAGGCTCCCCTAGGCTAAGGCTAGGGCTCCCCTAGCCTTCAGGCTAGGGCACCCCTAGGCTTTAGGCTCCCCTAGGCTAAGGCTAGGGCTCCCCTAGCCTCAGGCTAGGGCACCCCTAGGCTTTAGGCTAGGGCTCCCCTAGGCTAAGGCTAGGGCTCCCCAAGCCTTCAGGCTAGGGCACCCCTAGGCTTTAGGCTCCCCTAGGCTAAGGCTAGGGCTCCCCTAGCCTTCAGGCTAGGGCACCCCTAGGCTTTAGGCTAGGGCTCCCCTAGGCTAAGGCTAGGGCTCCCCTAGCCTTCAAGCTAGGGCACCCCTAGGCTTTAGGCTAGGGCTCCCCTAGGCTAAGGCTAGGGCTCCCCTAGCCTTCAGGCTAGGGCACCCCTAGGCTTTAGGCTCCCCTAGGCTAAGGCTAGGGCTCCCCTAGCCTTCAGGCTAGGGCACCCCTAGGCTTTAGGCTCCCCTAGGCTAAGGCTAGGGCTCCCCTAGCCTTCAGGCTAGGGCACCCCTAGGCTTTAGGCTCCCCTAGGCTAAGGCTAGGGCTCCCCTAGCCTTCAGGCTAGGGCACCCCTAGGCTTTAGGCTCCCCTAGGCTAAGGCTAGGGCTCCCCTAGCCCTCAGGCTAGGGCACCCCTAGGCTTTAGGCTCCCCTAGGCTAAGGCTAGGGCTCCCCTAGCCCTCAGGCTAGGGCACCCCTAGGCTTTAGGCTCCCCTAGGCTAAGGCTAGGGCTCCCCTAGCCCTCAGGCTAGGGCACCCCTAGGCTTTAGGCTAGGCCCCTAGGCTAAGGCTAGGGCTCCCCTAGCCCTCAGGCTAGGGCACCCCTAGGCTTTAGGCTCCCCTAGGCTAAGGCTAGGGCTCCCCTAGCCCTCAGGCTAGGGCACCCCTAGGCTTTAGGCTAGGGCTCCCCCAGGCTAAGGCTAGGGCTCCCCTAGCCCTCAGGCTAGGGCACCCCTAGGCTTTAGGCTAGGGCTCCCCCAGGCTAAGGCTAGGGCTCCCCTAGCCCTCAGGCTAGGGCACCCCTAGGCTTTAGGCTAGGGCTCCCCCAGGCTAAGGCTAGGGCTCCCCTAGCCTTCAGGCTAGGGCACCCCTAGGCTTTAGGCTAGGGCTCCCCCAGGCTAAGGCTAGGGCTCCCCTAGCCTTCAGGCTAGGGCACCCCTAGGCTTTAGGCTAGGGCTCCCCCAGG
>NW_027457781.1:0-91639 GCF_050624435.1 Tenrec ecaudatus
GGTTTTCCAAGGCTGTAAATCCTTACAGAAACTAAGAGTCTCATCTTTCTCCTGAGCAACAGTTGGTAAATTTGAACCTTAAGAACCTCAGAACCCTGGTGGTACAGCAGTTAATCACTGGGTTGCAATCTGCATGGTCGACAGTTCAAAACTACCAGTACCAGTAGGAGAATGCCTGGGCTTTCTACTCAGAAACCCATAGGGGATCCCTAGGAATCAGCATTGACTCAATACCAGAGAGTTTGGTTCTGGAACCTTATGGTTAGCAGTCCAATCAATGCCTATCCTACAATGTCAGCAGGGATCCTAAGAAAGAGATGAAGAGATGTAGTCAATGAATAAGGCCCATCTAGCCATCATCTCTTATGCATTGTATTATCAATTCTAGCCTATATGGCTATGGTTAAAATCCCATTTTGGAGGGATGGTTATGTGGAAAAGCCATCTCAGAAGCAGGAACACAGAGAAATGCTGGACCATCAAGGTGTAAGAGGCCCTAGTGGGACATACTTGAGATCTTTGTCTGAAGTGGTAGAGACTGAGATGGAGGCATCAAAGGCTGCAGCACAGAGACCATGGGACAGAACAGAGGGACTAGGCCAAGACCAGAGGCTGAGGCAAGGCGTCCATGACATAAAACAGAGGAGCAATACTGAGACTATGATACTTTGAGGCAGAGCAGTGGGCTGCCTTTCTGGCCCAAAGAGGCAAAGTGACTATGTGACTGAGAGGCTAAGGACTAAAGACTGACATGACTGCTGGATGACAGGAGAGGTACACTTACTGTTTCCTGATGCTGACTTGTGGTAACTAGTTACCTTCCTTAATAAGCCCACTAAATTGTGAATATTGTCTGTGAGTTCTGTGAGGCCAACTGGGACCGATAATTGAACCCGACAGAAAGGCAGTGTGTGAGGGAGGAGTGGGTGGTGTCAGAATAGATATTGAAGGATGAAGGATGGAAGCATGTCTGAACTCTGCCTCATGGAAACAGTGAAGCCAGAGAAAGTCAAATACGGCCCTCTGATATGTCTTCCTACATTTAAAGAAGCCAATCCAATTACTAGCACTAACAAATAAGAGAAACAACGTTACTGGATAACTCAACAGGATATTTGAGTTGGCAGAAGAACAGAACAGCTTATTGAGTCTGAGGAACAAAAGTAAAGAAACATGATCCCAAGGAACACCATCAAGCAAATCAATGCAAATATTATGGAAGTCCCAGAAGAGGGCAAAGGGTAACTAAATAAAACTTAATAGACAACAGCAGAACATTACCAAAACTTGACAAAGGACAAGAATGTACATATCAATGACACTTAAGAATTTCCAAATCAGAAGAAAGCCTGAGAGATCCACACCAAAATATCTTATCATCAAACTCTTTAAAAAAAAGATAAAATCTTGACAATATCAAATAAAATGAAGTACCAATTTACATATATAGAAACCCTGGAAACCAGGAGGTAATAGAGTCACATATTTAAAATAATGAAAGAAGTGAACAGCCATCCAAGATTCCTATAGCCAGCAAAACTTTCCTTTATAAATGAGAATAAAATTCAAGAAAACAAATAAAACCTGAGGGAATGTTGAGACATTCCTTTAGATTGAAATACAAGGAGAGTAGATTGCAAGATGAAGCAATATAGAGAAAAAGGTGTTAGGTTCCTGGATTCAGGTACCTGAAAGAATTCACACAGCAGAAGCAGGTTTGTAATCCAAGTGATTTTATGGGGAAAAGGGAAGTTTCAGGTATTACAGCCTCAAAAAATACACATTGTTTTAAGAAAGCATACAAGGATCCGCAGAACTGCACATGGGTTCACTGCTGAATGGGAAAAAAACACATAGAAAGAACAGGAACACATAACCCAGCACGTGGAACCAGGAAATCCCAGGGGCCAAAAGGGCTCCCACCCCCCACTTGTGGAGAATGCTGGAATGGAAGGAAGTCAAGGCAGGGTCTTTATTCCCTCCTCTCCACAACGGCTGGGGGAAGCATGGTTGAAGGTATTGGTTGGTTCCACTGGCTTGAGTTTAGGCCCACCTGTGTGAGGTAATGTAACTGAGCCTAATCTGTGTGCCCTGGTGGACCTCCCCTCGGGGCGGAGGGAGCTCTTGTCTGAGCATGCTCTGTTTGATTGTTCTAAAATTTAATGGATGCCTGATTTCTTCCAATCCTTTTGCTTTAGCCTTATGCAGTTACTGCGGAGACAACCCCCTTGTGGTGCTTATGTAATCTGATGTCAATTTGGGACTTGAGAGGATTAAGAGTGAAGTGGTGGAGTCTAGTTGGTCAATCAGGATAGCCAGTGAGGCCTCTGTGTGGGCATTGCCTTCGCCTGAGAATTCTGGGAACTCCAGTATTTCCTCCTTAAACAGGAGACGCTTCTCTCTCTCAGCTCACTTCCTTGGAGATGCTCTACTGGCAAGACACATGGCACTACGTCCTGGTAGCTGGGAAAGCCACACGGACCTACCCTGATGCAACAGACCTCTGGAGCCAGAGAAGCTACATAGAGAAGAACCCTGCCAGCGCTGAGATGTTTACAATGCTACTGGATCCAAAAACTTTCTACTCGCTGGTTCAAGATCGTCCTGCAATCGGAGTCATTGCATGTTTCGTGAGTCTGACGAGGCCTTTACAGATTGGTATCAGACATATGGGCTAATATTGGGCTCACGGACTTGACCTGGACTGGGCTGGGACGTTTTCGCAATATTCAGTTGTTCTTCTATATAAACCTCTTTCTTATAAACATGAGTTTCTATGAATTTGTTTCTCTTGTCTACCCAGACTAACACTCCCCCTTTATGGCCCCTATTCTGGCTACCTAACATATTTAGCCAACACCTAAGTTGAATGCAAACATTTTTCTTTGGTCTACTTTATTCAATATTCAAAAGTATACAAAAGAGGATAATAAAGATGGTTCAAAATCCAAAAATTAACTAAGCGCCAAAGTACGTGGTACTACTGGAAGAAATGAGGAGCAAAGAGAGGATAACCCACTTAACAAGTAACAAAATGACAACTATATGACAGGGACTTCAAGTGTGTGCAAATATGGAATTTAAAAACTGAAAAAAGTCCCAGAAACATTTGAAGCTCCTTGGTAAGTACTTCCTTAGTGGTAGTAACTTGCAATATGAAAGTATTAAAATGTCCAGTGTAAAAGCAGAGACCTTGTGATATGCATATGATACAACTTTGCTTATGGAAAGCTAAGAGGATTCAACACATTAATGAAGAACTGAGACTAAAGCTTTCTGTAGGGATTATGGCTCGATGGAAAAAAAAAGC
The DNA here is from genome assembly GCF_050624435.1 of Tenrec ecaudatus. Classification (NCBI taxonomy): domain Eukaryota; kingdom Metazoa; phylum Chordata; class Mammalia; order Afrosoricida; family Tenrecidae; genus Tenrec; species Tenrec ecaudatus. The sequence continues at coordinate 3,311 of NW_027457781.1, forward strand.
CTCATGCTCGGGCCAATAAACACAATGATAAAAAGAGAAAAAAATAAATTGACACGGATTTCATTTATTTCAATGCATAATCAACATTCATGGAATTAGTGAAGAAATCAAGCCATGAGATAAATGCTGCAAAAGACTTCTTTAAAGTGTTAAAGAGCAGCAGAGTCAGCAAAATGACTGTCAGACAACAAACTCGGACAACTCTCAGCAATTATAGAGAAGGTCCACTAGGAGCGATATCCTAAACTTCATGGAAGAGAATCTCAATATGAAGTACATCCAAGCTTCTTAAACTGAGAGAGCAGTAGCAACTACTAACAGATTCCCCTCTTTGTTATAGGCTGTCCACACGCTGGGGAAGCGTCCCTCCTGCCTGGCATAGCCAATTTTTTCTGGTCCCTGAGCTAACCCAGCTGACCAAGCCTCTTGGCTTGCTGTCCTCTGGTGAAGAACAGCTTTGCAGAGTCAGCTTGGTGCAGACAGTCACTAGCCAAGCTTAACTTTTGCTTTGTTCTACAGTTCCACCAGCCCTTGCTCAACATTCCTCACCTTGCCACCCCCAAGCAGGAAATGTGTTAGCAAAACAACACAATTAGGGGGCAAGGGGGAAAGAGAAGCCTAGCACTTCCCGCACCAATCTCAAAGTAGACTTGAGAGGTTTAATTTAACCCCACCCCCCCCATTGGGTGAGAAATCCACACACCTGGCCTCTAGACCTGGCAGGAACCCCATCTTATCCCTCAAGGGGTGGAGTCAAGGGACAGAGTTTTTGTGGGTTTTGAACTGCGGACCATGCTGATCGCAACCCAATGTGTAACCACTGTACCACCAGGGGTCCTTTTATCTCAGTAAAACTATGAAAACTAGTCCTCGGTTTATCTGACCCCAGCCATGCTATTTTTTAATCACCTAATATGTATATGAAAGGTGAACAATGAATAAGACAGAGGTGAATTGATAACTATGAATTATGATATCGCAGAAAAGCACTGACAAAACATCAACAGCCAGAAGAGCAAACAAAGCTGTGCTGGAAGAGCTACAGCGGGAGTGCCCCTTAAAGAGGCCGACTCCGTGTATATGTCATCTGGATGGCAAGTCCCTGGATGGTCAAAAAGAGGAAGCCTCTCAGTGGTACACATTGACACCATGACTGCAATAATGGGCTCAAACAGCAATGTTTGAGAAGAGGGTGCGGGGCAAGGCAGTGTTTCATTCTGTTGTACATCTAGTTACTATGAATAGGACTTTGTGGCACCTAACAAAACTATATTCATATCTCCTTCTTACATAATAGGAGCATAATCCACACATTCAATAAAATCCATTCTCAAGAGGTAAAACTTACTTCAATATATAAGCTTTGGGGAGGCTTCATATCCTGTGTTATGTCCAAACCTTCATTTCCTCCCAATGACCTCATGTAAGTAGCAAGGGACTTCTTATAACAATTGAACCATTCTATCTGAAAACAGAAAAATGGTCTTTTTACCAAGTGACAAAGAAAACAAGCTTGCCAACATTGTGTAATCGTGACTTCAAACAGCACATACGCCCATGTAGACCATGAGTGTGGCATTCCTGTATTTATATAGCGAACATTAATGGTTGTCTTCTACGAGTCAGGAACTGTCTGTGCACTTAGGATGGAGCATTCAACCAAAACAGACAAAATTCTTGTTATCACATAGCTTACAAACCAGTAGACCTAAGCACAGATCTAAAAAAACCATTCAACCAGAAACAACACTACGAAAAACACATGATTCAGTTATGGTCGCTTTAAATACTGCACGGACTCTTTTTATAAGAATGGAACAACATGCTTGAGCAGACAATGCAAATGTCCCCAAAGAGAAGGAAGGACAAGCAAAATGAGGAGTGCACACAATAGAAGATAGTGAGGCTTACTTTGGAATTCAGTTCTAAGTTGTATCTGACAAGGGTAAACCTTTATCACATGTAAAGTGGCGCAGGAGGTCACATTATTTTATGACTGCATTTGTAGGAAAGTCAGTCATCGGAATTCTATAAATGTAAAAAAGTAGATTAAGAGTTGCCAAAGGGCTGGGGGAAGGAAATAATAATAAAAGGCATTTGTTATTTTTTAAAGTCTATTATGGTTAGGGTGAAAGTTTACAGAGAAAACTCATGTTTTATACAATAATTTATATATATTTTGTTTTGTGACATTAGTTGCAATCTCCTCAGAATCTTATTTATGTATAATTACAGAAAGGTAGGCAAAACAAAGATGTACAGGTTAATGACATTATTAAGAAACAGCCTGGTCAAGGAGTAACACATCCTCAGCCCCAAAATGGAGACTTATCATTTTGTTCCATTCTGAAAATTTTACATTATCACCCAAGAATGCATCCCTAAAACACTAGTTTAGTGCTGTTCATTATTTGTACTTTAAATAGATCCACACAGTATTTATTATTTTGTGACAAATTTCTTTCACTAAACATATTTTGGATTTCTGAAATTCTACTTTAAAGTGATGAAGAGCAAGGATGTCACACTTTGAGGACTGAGCAATGCCATGGGATTTTCCATTGACCTTAGCCATGGGATTTTCCATTGCCTCATAAGCATATGAAAGTTGGACAACAATTAATAAAGACCAAAGAATAGATGCCTTTGAATTAGCATGTTGGCAAAGAACACCGAAAGTACCATGGACTGCTAACTGAACAAACAAATCTGTCTCGGAAGATCACAGCCAGACTGATCCTTGGAGATGAGTATGGCAAGACTTGTCTCACAAGTTTTGGGCACGTTTTCAGGAGACCAGTCCTTAGAAAACGACACAATACTTGGTACAGTGCAAAGTCAGTGGGAAAAACAAAAACAACTCAAGGAGATGAATTGATACGGTAACTCAACAATGGGTTCAAACATAACAATTGTGAGGATGCAGAGTCCAGTAGTACTTCATGCTGATCTAGACAGGGCCACTATGAGGCGGAACTGACGAGAAGGCACCCACCACTACTATGTTGGTTAGTATTGGGTTATGTGTTGGCTAAAGCCAAGGTCAACAGTTTGACTCAACCAGTTACACCTAGGGAGAAAGGGGATTTCTGCTCCTATAAAGAAATACAGCTTCAGAAACCTAAAGAGCCAGTTCTACTTTGCTCATCCTTAAGGATTGTTAAAAGTCAATGGCAGTGGGTGTTTTACACAATTAATGTATGTATGTATGGATTGTGATAATAGTTGTATGAGCCCCAATAAAATGATTTTTAAAAAAGAAATTATGACATAAGATTATCTCTCTCTAAAGTGTCTTGGAGTCTCTAACTTGTAAACTACTATTTGTCTACCTTCATGGAAAAAAATAATACACTAATCTTTGTTAAAGATGGCATCACCTATCCCTTATCGGTGAGTTCAAAGTGAAATGTTCACATATAGAAACTGAATTTCGGTTTATGCTCTGAGGAGGAAAAGGCAGAGGCAGTGATTCTCCCCATAGACTAGACCTTGTAGAGACTCTATTAACACAGAATTTGGAGCCCAGCTATAAGGGATTTCCATTGAACTCAAGGTCAAAATGAAGTCTAAAGTATGGAAATCTAATCTCAAGACTAACATTATAATTGTTAATTATAATTTTCTGGTTCTAAAATCAGCATCTTGAAGTCTTACTTGTGTGCCTTGTCATGACTACCTTGTACTAAACTAAAAAAGTTTATGCACGACAAGTTCATGTATTTATGTTTAAAATAAAATCCTCATCTATTGGTTACTTAAATTTTAAGATAAAATCCTACAAGAACTATTACTCTTAAACACTCTATGTTTTTAAAAAAATACTATAGCTATTGTTATTAGAGAAAGAACATGTTCTGTTCATTTCACCATAATAAAGAGGCACCCCTCAAGTCCACTTAATGTAAGATTCCGGCACAAAGACCATGGAAAAAGAACCTGAAAAATTAACTGGTAACGTAATTATTTAGTAGTTCCCTCAAGAAGCTGAGGTACTTTGTTTCTTTCTCCAGAACATGAACAGAATAAAAATAAAGCATGGAAATGTACTTAGCAATCCAAGATCAGAGGAGGCAATGGTATTAGAGATTAAAACCTGAGCAGACTGCGGATGACAGTGGAAGCCCAAACTCCATTTGCACAGTTCCCACACAGATTAAGCCTCCAGTGAATCTCCTTAGACCATGAACAAAGAATGGAAATAGTCTTGTTATACACTGAGTGCATTGGAAAGTAGATTAACACAGATAATTTTTAACGTTATTGTTTTTCTCTCTTTTGGTCCCTTTTAAATTTGTTCTAGTTTTTATATTTTCTTTTGGATTGAGGGCTGTTTTTTTTGCATATGATTTTCTTTCTTTTTTTTTGGAGTTTTCAGTGGTTTCTTGAGCATTCAATATTTTGCCATGATGACTTAGGATAGTTAGGTGTTTTTTTTTATTTTGTGTTTTACATTTTATTAGGGGCTCATACAACTCTTATCACAATCCATACACATATGATTTTCTTTAAGTAAAATCTAGGATAGGACTTAGTTACTGTGAAGACTATAAATGGATTAAGTTTCTTTGGGTTAGGACAGGGCAGGCTGGGGCAAATGGTGAGTTTAAGACTGAAGAAAATGTTCTAAAATTGATGGAGATCATAACTGCACAGCTCTTTTTAATATATTTAAACCACTGGGTTGTGTGGTATATGAATTATGTCAATTAAACTCAAGTTAAATTTTTTAAATGCATTTAGCAAGTAAATTGTTTATAAAACTCATGGCAAATTTACTGAATACATGCCGTGGCAATTACATTATATCCTGTCAGCCTGTCAATAAAATTGCAGCTTGATGACCTCATTTTGAGGCATGACAGAAATAAGTAGCTCAATGGAGATCAAACCCAGTCTCTCTACCTTCCTTTTCTGCGCTGAGACAGTCAGAGAGCTGGAGGAGACCCGTGCCAACACTGAAATGCATACACTGCCACTGGATCCACAAGACCTTCTACCCACTGGCCTGCGATATTCCTGCATTTGGCATCATTACATATACTGTGAATCTAAAGAGGAATTTATCGACTAGTACCGAACATATAGGCTAATATCGGACTTAGGAACTTGATCTGAACTGGGCTGAGATGTTTTCTCAATATATAATTGCTCTTTTATATAAAGTTCTTATACACATGAGTGTATGACTGTTCCTCTAGTCAACCCAGACTAACACTTTCTTTCATAAGTGATATACTATACCAAACTCACACAATAACAGCATTGATCACATTCCGTTCTATGCTATGTTCCAAATGGGCAGCCTTAATCATCCTGTAACAACCCTGTTAATACAGCAGTTCTCAACCTGTGGGTTACGACCTCTTTTGGGGTCAAAGGACCCTTTCACAGGAGTCACTTAAGACCATTGGAAAACATGTATTTCCAATGGTCTTAGGAACCAAGTCACTGCTCCTCTATCCATCTCCAGGAGGGTCTGCCCACATACGAGTACGCAGCGTAATGACATAATCAGACAACCCCATCACATTCAACTTGTACAAATAAAGGTGGATGTGACAGGGTTGGCACCACAATGTGTTTATGTGGACAAGTCACACATGCGTAGAGAGCAGCTGCTGTGTTAAAAGCAGCTACTGTGTTAAAAGCAGCGACAGTGTTAAAAGCAGCAGTATTGGTGGTAAATGACACTTCATGAATTATTATTTCTGGGTAAAATCATAAACTACTGCAAAAAATCGATATCTGTACCATGGGAACTTTATCTGGATGCTGATTGGTCTTTTTATATTCAGCTGTGGTTGATGTGAATACTGCTCCTTGTGATAGTAACAGGTATGTAAAAACACAACATAGAGAATGTTAAATCATAGGAAATTTTAATAAACTGTATTGACTAAATTGTGCCATGTATCATCTTTAGTACTATTTTTTTTTAAATAAGAAATTTAAACAAGACGCTTGACTTGAAGGGAAAACTATCTAGGCTTCATTGAGAGTAATTTACGCCTACTTAAAGACAGATTGCCCTACATGTAATAGCTACATACAAAAATGTTATAAAACTGTCCTTGGTTTTACAATGATAAATGAAAAACATAAAAATTCTTCAATCGAACAAGGCATGCAAGGATTTTTTTCATGTCATTTTTTTTGTTTTTGTTAAACAGTGAGAGCAAAATAACCTACTGAAATACAAAGAGAGAAGCTGAATGAGCAAGCCACTGATGGAGAAGGGGAGCTTTCACAGAACCAGTGTTTTCCCCATCCCATCTCCACCTGATGTTGATCAAAACATACCATTGGTGATTTAGTAAACGAATAAATAAACAAAGGGAAAAATTTAATATGCTTGTGTACATGCACCAGTTACTTTGTGTACAATAAAGGAATGAGGAAGGGGAAATGAAATAAAGAGAAAACTATACTGTAGTTGTCAGGAGGTGGTGGAATCAAACTGTGGTTTTCTAATCGAGAATGGATTCTTGGTCGGCTGGAAGAGAGTTCTGGAGGAAAGGAGCAGGCTCCCTTAGAAGATGCCTCCTGTCTGCTGCTGGAACACATCAATTGTATCTTCATCCTCCATTTCCAACTGTGCAGGTGTGTCTGTTTCATTGATTGGCTGTCTGTCGAATCAAATCAGATCTGACTCATTGACAAACCCTGTTCACAATAGGCTTCCATTAGCTTACTAAGTGGGTGTGCCTCTGAATCTTAAACTGCACCACAGAACCATCCTGCCCTACCACCTTCAAGTTAATCTGATCATTGTTCTCAGTCTTGACTCCTCCCTTGAGTTTTTTGTTGGCCAGGGTGAATGCTGAAGTCTTCTCAAAAGAGGTACCAGGTCCGCACCAAACGAGCACACAGGCAGCTGCAGGAACAGCAGGAGGAGGTGGCAGTGGTGGAGGAGGGAGAGCCATCTTTTGTATTATTAAAGCTATGGTTATATATTATTTTCATTAGCCAACCATCCCATGACAATGGATCATGTAGAAGAACGTTAAGAAAAGATAGTGAGGATTTTTTATGGTATGGTTTTACTTCAATGACAGCAGGAACTGAGAAACTACAATGTCTTACTTGTTGTGAAGTTCTATTAGTTGAATCTATGAAGCTGAACAAACTAATATGCCATTTTGATAGCAAATATCCGAGCTTTGCTGGCAAGGATACCAACTATTTTAAAAGCAAAGCTGATGATAAACTCAAGAAAGCCAGACTTGACACTGGTGGCAAGTACCACAAACAAAACGTAGCAGTCATTGAAGTTTCATATTTGGTGGCACTCAGAATCACCAGCGCTATGAAACCCTACACCATTGCTGAGGATTCACTGTTGCCAGGGGCCAGTAAATTGTTCGAGTTATGATCAGAGATGAATTTGTTACAAAATTGAGCGCAATTTTCTTATCAAATGACACTGCCTGCAGAAGAATAGCAGACAAGGCTGCTGATATTCTTGATCAGATAATCCAGGAAAGTAAATCTGCTCCACTTCCAATATTTAGCATCCAGCGTGATGAATCTACAGACGTTGCAAACTGTTCACAGTTACTGTTTACCTGAGGCATATTAATGATGGCGACTTTAAATATGAGTTTCTTTTTTTGCAAACCTCTTAAAATGGCAACTACTACACGTGATGTATTTGATAGTTGGTTCATTCTGAAAGAGCATAAGATCTCTTGGGAAAAGGTTTGTGGTGTTTGCAGATGATGCTCCACTATGCTAGGATGTCAATCTGAATTTCAACGTTTGGTACTGAGTCACCGAAAGTCACCGGAACTCACTGTATAACTCATCAGAAAATATTAGCAACAAATACACGGCCAAAAGAGTTACAAGAAGTAATGAGAAGCATCATAAATTCTGTCAATTTTGTAAAGGCGAGCACTTTAAACAGTCTACTGCTTTCGCAACTGAAGTGAGACGGTTGTCCAGAGGAAAAGTTTTAAAAGGTGTTTTTGAGCATGGTGATGAACTCAAAACGTTTTTTATCAGAAAACATGACCGCAGTTCAAAGCATTTTGCAGCGATAAAAGTGAGATACAGAAAATAGTTTGATTGCCATCTTTGCCATCTTGAATGAGTTACAATTTATTACTGCAAGGACAAAATGCAACATGCCTTGATTTATCTGAAAATATCTGACCATTCCAAAGGAAACATCAGCTTTGGGGGAAAAATTGGATGAAAATAAAATTTACCAAAAAAATAATAAAAAGAAAATAAAATTTACATGCCTACCCTATCTGTTTTCTTTGAAGAACATGACACTGAACCAGACAAAAGGATTACAATTTCTGTGAAAGAACACTTGCATATGCTTGCAGATGAAATTTCATCGTACTTTCCAAATCTACCCGACACCTCATTTGCACTTGCCAGAAGCCCATTTGCAGTCAAAGTTGAAGATGTTCCTGAGATAGCACAAGAGACGTTTATTGAACTAACAGCGATGCAGCGAGAACTGATTTCTCTACAATGCCAGTTACAAAATTCTGGATCAAGTGTTTGCAGTCAGGTCCTGTTCTGTCAGAGACTGTGTTGCACCTTTTTCTTCCATTTCCAACAACTTATCTTTGTGAAACAGGGTTTTCCAGCTTGTTTGTTATCAAGTCTAAATAAAGAAGTAGATTTGTTGTGGAAGATGATCTTGTGCTCTTGCAAAGACTGTCTGGAGAATTTCTGATCTAGTGAGAAAGAAACTATCTCAACCTTCTGGCTTTTTACGCACACTGTCGCAAAATGTAGCAATGTAGTTCACTATTGTTATATTAAGACTGTTACTCATGCTACACCATGCTTCAAGACAAAATTTCATTTATTTATAATTAGAAATCAGTATTTCACAAGATATAATTACCTATTTTTGTGATTAATCACTATGCTTTAAATATGTTCAATTTGTAAACTAAAAATATATCCTACATATCAGATGTTTACATTATAATTCACAACAGTAGCAAAATTACAGTTATGAAGTAGCAACAAAAATGATTTTAAGATTGGGGATCACCACAACATGAGGAACTCTATTCAAGGGTCGTGGCATTAGGAAGGTTGAGAACCAAGGCTGTAGTAGGACACACTATGACCCCATTTTGTAAATAAAGGAGTGAACACAGAGCAATGAGGTTACTTGCCCAAGATTAGAAAGCAGTGTCAGGAGTTGAAACCAAGTGTTCTGACTCTAATGTTCTATCTTGAAATACTGGTCTAGCACCCTACCTTCAGTGACAAATACTCATCTTATTCTGAATATTTATTCATGCTGACTAGAAAACTACATATCTCCTAAGAATAATGTCGGCTTTTCAACTCCACTGATGAATCACTAATAAATAAAAGAAACTCCTTTTTTCATTGTCAGTTTTCCCTGTAGCACTAGAATTACTTACTACTACTCCCTTCCAGGAGGGTACCCCAGTGGCAGTTGCTACATTTGTCACTATTAATGGAAAGGTTGGCAATTTGAATCCACTTAGCTACTCTGTAAGAGAAAAATATGGCAGTTGGTTTCCATAAAGATTGATAGTGTATATGGATTATGTGCCAAATAAGACAGTTCAAAACAAAAATAATGTATAGCCTTATAAACCTCTGAGGCAGTTTTAGTCACAATCGACTTGAGAGTAATGAGTTTGGTTTTATACTTCCCATGCCTATCGCAGTAAGTACTAACTGCTTAAAAAACGCTGAAAACTTATTGCTGAAAAGGTGATCAAATCATGGATCAAATGATAGCAACTCAAAAGATTAGCTAGGAATCTTGGAGTAGTAAGCTTATGCTAGTGAGGAATAACTCAGAAAAGTATGGTAAGAATGGTTGCTTAATTCAAAAAGTATGTGTCAATAAATTATATATACAAACTGCTGAGTTAGTAGTTTATATTTACCTCTACACATTCTCACAAACAAAATATAGAAAATTTACAGAAAACAGAGAAATACTAGTAAACATCATTGTAGAAAAAAAAAGCCAGGATCTCAGTATTTTCCCAAAATCATTAACTTGAAAAAGTGCTAACTTACTTCTTCAGCAGACATGTGAAATCGTAAAGCATTAGGCAACACACTGCCATATTCCCACCTAAGTGCACGAATCCGCAGTAACCGGTCATACCTAGGACATTGAGAGAGTATTAGCATACAAACAAGCAGGAAATCAGACACTGTTCTATCAGTAAGGACTCAAGGATCTTATCAACTAAACTGTCATTTGTGGATTTTTTTTTTAAGATTCTGATGCAAATAGATCTACTCTAAGAAGACATCTTTGGGACTACCAGAAATCGGGAATAGGAACTGGGCTGATGCCCCTAGCACTGTTCATTGTCGTAACTGTGATGGTGACACAGCAGTAATGTGGAAAAAGATCAGAAAGGCCCTTATTTCTTAGAGATGTATCCTAAAGTATATAGTGGTAAAATGTTATCTGATGTTTAGTACTTAGTTTTAAGTAGCCTAACATACATATGTCATAAATTATGGAAAATGTATTGTTAAATTTATAAGACAACTCCAGGAGCTTCACTATATTATTCTCTCTGCTTTCAAGAATAGTGCAATCTTTTACAATACAAATTTTAAACTGGAAAAACGAAATTAAAATGCTTACATTAAATCAAACTTAAAAGAAATAACTCACTGCCACATGGAGTTGTTTGACTCATACTGACACTGTAAGGACAGGATAGAAGCGCACCAGTGAGTTTCCGAGATTGTAACTCTTTTTTAAGAGTAGAAAGCCTCATCTTTTCCCCGCAGAACAGCTGGTGGTTTTGAAATGCTGTTTCTGGTTAACAGTCCAGCGCATAAACACTGAAAACACTCTCACTTCCATCAAGCCAATGCTGACTCATAGCAAACCCCTGTGGGTTTCCGAGATTGTAATTATTTACAGGAATAGAAACACGGCCTTTTCCCCTCGGAACTACTAGTGGTTTTGAACTGTGGACCATGTAGATCACAGCCCAACAAGTAACCATGCTACCAGGGCTCCATGCATAACCACAGAGATAAATAAATCTGAGATCTGTTGCTATCAACCAGAAACTTAATTGAGAAACCCCATGGAAAACTCTTCTTTGTTTCCTGCTACTACAAGTAAAATCACAGCAGCTTACAAGTACGCAATAGTGCAGCGTCGATTTCTTAACAAAGAACAGTGCCGAAATTTGATGGTTGGTATCAAATTGCTTCTTCCGTCTGATTTTGCTTCATTACTAGGAAGAGAATTAAAGAGAAAATGGATAAATACACTGCAGAACAACAAAAATTTTTAAGTTTTATTGACATGTAACAATTCACATCAAACAATTCAATAGTTATTAAGAATTGTACAAAAAACTGTACAATTACCACTACAATCAATTTTAGAACATTTTCTTATTTCTTGTACTCATTGTTATTAGCTTCCTCTTTCCCACCAACCACCCCTACAATCCCCACAAGAAACCATTAAATCCAGTTCCTGGCACTACAGAACCAAAAAATTAACTTTTCCATGATATTTTTCAAAGGACTGATACACGTACACATTTTTACCTATTTGTACGTAACAGTTTACCTAAGCAAATTGTGCTGCTTCTACTTCAGAACTTTTATTTACACATTACAAGATTAAATTAAGAAAAAGCCAAGTTAACTAACTTGTCAATGCAATGATACTATAATAATTTAATCTCCTTTAACCAGTTGGTATTGTACAGTTTTGCACACTGATTGCTTTCTATTATTTCAAAAGACAAGTGTCCTATTTGTTCACTGAGGTAAGAGAAAACCTGACATCATGGCCCGAAGAAGGTGGTCTTACATGATGTTTCTATTGTATGAGCACTCCGCTTCTAGGAGCACTTCCGAATCCTCACCACACTACTGTAGCTGGACATGGGGTCAGCAGTTTATTCATTCAACAAATATTTGCTATTTCCCCATCTATATTTTTTACTATACTTTAGGGTTTTTTCATATACAGAGGAAGTAGTTTCACCCTATAAAATGCACATCTTCTTAGACACTTGATATGGATCACATTTTAAAACCAGAAGAACAAAAGGAGTAAGTATCTACTTTAGCATTTTAAAGCAATTAGATGAATATAAAAAGGGTCCACCATGCTTTGTTCCACATAATGCACTAGGCCCTGAAAACAGGAAAAATGCACACCCTGTGCTGTTAGGTTTTTCTATCTGCTGTCACTCTATGGGTACCAGATTATGGTCTACATTGTACAAACTAAGCACAAATACACCTAATACCAAGTACTTAAAAACATACATCAAATGTCCTAAACAAAAATCACATTTATAGGTGGGTAAATAAAAAGATTTCTTTTGATATATAATTTAACCAGACATTGCTTACAGTGATTGTTTTCTCAGAAGGACATCAGGAAGATGGGGGACAAATTTTTAAAACAAGAATTTACAAGTGTTATGAATACAAGAAAGTAGTTCAAAGTGGAACACATCCTGGCCCACCAAGCCCTGAGGACGATATTTCCACTCAGAGAAGTCAAAGCACAGAGAGGACCATATGGCCAGTCCACTATGAGACACGATGTACCTCACTGACCCATAGTGCTACCAGGGGACAACACTGGAAACACAGTGTGGGAACTGTGCCCAATCTGACCCCATCACACTGAGGCAAAACACTAAGAGCCATGCAACAGAACAGCAAAGGAAGCAGAGCAAAGAAGTCTTGAGGGAGTACAAAAAATAGACTTTGGGGCCAGAGTGTGCCACCCCATCAGACTCAACTGGAAAACACTCCTAAAGGTCAACAAACAGACCTTGAACTATTTACAGGCTTTTCTTTTTTTTTTTTTTGTCTTTTTTTGGTTTTCTTTTGTTGCTTCGTTTTGCTCTGTCTTGTTTTTTTGTGCATATTATTATCTCTGCAATTCTATCTAGAAAAAATAGGCGGGATAAACAATCTGAAGGAGAAAACAACGGACTGCTGGTTCTGGGGAGATATGGGAGCAGGGGAGGCGGGGGTGGGGGGAAAGGAAGTGGGTGTTAACAAACCTAGGGACAAGGGAACAATAAGTGATTCAAAATCAATGGCCAGGAGGGTGCAGGAGGCCTGGTAGGGCTTGATCAAGAGCAGTATAACCTAGAGGAATTACTGAAATCCAAATGAAGACTGAGCATGATAGTGGGACAAGAAGAAAGCAAAAGGAAATAGAGGAAAGAATTAGGAGTCAAAGAGTATTTAAAGGTCTAAATACAGGTGTGTACATGCCAATATTTATATATGATGATGGAGAAGTAGATCTAATGTGCATGTATTTATAGGTTTAGTATTAAAGGACATTGGGACTCTACTCAAATACTCCCTCAATGCAAGAACACTTTGTTCTATTAAATTGGCATTCCATGATGCTCACCTTCCCTACATGATTGCTGAAGACAAAACAGGTGCATAAGCAAATGTGAAAAAGAAAGCTGATGGTACCAGCTATCAAAAGATATGGCCTCTGGGATCTTAAAGGCTTGAAGATAGAGACCCACATGGATGAAGCACACTAACCTGTGTGATCACGAGGTATCTATAGGAACAGGTACCAGTCATCAAAGAACAAAAAAAATCATCATTGTGAATGAGGGGGAGTGCGGAGTGGAGACTCAAAGTCCATCTGTAGGCAAGTAGACATCCCTTTACAGCAGGGTCACAGGGAGGAGACGAGCCAGTCAGTGTGCAGTATAACACTGATGAAACACGCAAGTTTCCTCTAGTTCTTTAATGCTTCCTCCCCCAATAATCATGATCTCAATTCTACCTTACAAATCCGGGTAGACCAGAGGCTGTACACTGATACAGATAAGAGCCAGAAACACAGGGAATCCAGGGCAGATAAACCCTTCAGGATCAATGAGTGCAGCAATACCAGGAGGGTAAGGGGAAGGTGGGGGAGAAAAGAGGAACCAATGATCCACATATAACCCCCTCCCTGGGGGTGGAAAACAGAAAAGTGGGTGAAGGGAGATATTGGACAGTGTAAGACATGAAAAAAATTTTATAAATTATCAAAGTTTTGTGAGGTAGGGAGGGAGGGAGAAGAAGGGTAAAAAATGAGCGGATACCAAAGACTCAAGAAGAAAGAAAATGTTTTGAGAATGATGATGGCAACAAATGTGCTTGACATAATAGATGGATTTATGGATTGTGCAAAGAGTTAGTTATACAAGGCCCCAATAAAATGATTTAATAAAATAAATAAACCTAACCAAACTCACTACCAAAAAAAAAATTTTCCTGTATCCATTGCTGGTAGGAATGTAAAATGGTATCGCTAATGTAGGTAGTAGTGTCGCAGCTCAACAAAAATCTGATCTACTACACCCAGATTTGAAAAGACATGCAAACAGACTTGTACACCAACATTCCTTGCTATACTATTTGCAATGGGTGAAGATAAGAACCACCTAATGCCCATGAATAGGAAAATGTGATATATATGTGTACACACTACTGCTGCTGCTGATGTTGTTACTCAGCCAATCGGAGAAATGAAGAATTGGCACAATCTACAATATGGATGGGACTCGATGTCATTAAACTAGTGAAAGAAGTCAACCACAGCACGGGACTTGGTTTCAATCTCTTGCCACCAAGAACAGTGGCCCAGAACTACCAGTCTGTTTTAATGCTTCTTTGCTTTTTATGGCAGGTGTGGCTCTGCTGTTGTAAATATTATTGGAACGTTTGCCCTATCACCAACTCCTGTTGTTTCTGTAAATAGTGCTCAGTCACTTAAAGGTTTAATTTACACAAGTCAACAATTCATGTATTGCAGTTCACAGCTGGCCCATACTTGTATAATTTCCCTTTCTCGACAATGTTCTAAATTCTGTAACATTGGCTAAACTAATGACACCATCAAAGTGTACCGGCTACACATTAGACTCCTAAGTGAAACATCAGCAGTTTAAAGTCACCAGCCAAGTCTGTGGGGGAAGGATGAGGCTTTTTACTCCTGTGATGATGTGCAGGCTGGGAGACTCACAGGACAGTTCTACCCTGCCCTATAAAGTTGTCATGCGTCAGCAAGGGGATGATAATTGATAATGTTCTGTAACATAAAATGACAATGATGTCTCTTAGGTGAACCAGAGTCATTTATAAACCATGAGTGGATTTTAGGCTTGTACTTAATTCTAGTCCCAATCTAAGAACAGCTAGTTCTTATGACATGGTCCTGCTTGGTGGTTGCCCTCATGAAGAAATCACTGAAGATATGAGTCTACAGCAAAATGTGGTGAAGAACCTAGATGGTGCCCAGCTATTAGAAAAAATAGTGTTGGGGATTTTAAAGGTTTGTTTTCAAACAAGCAGCCATCTAAGTGGGGTGTCACATGGAAGGAGCCCATCAGCCTGTGTGAACATAATCCAAATCTAAAGGCTGGAATGATATCAAAGCTTAAATTGTGAACAATTGGTTTGTAGAAGGCTATGGTTGTCAGTGGAAGCCCAAAATCCATTTAGAGGGTCCACAAAGAGATCAAGCCTCTTGTGAATTCCCTCTCGTTATAGCTGAGGGATGTGAAGAGCTCTATTATCAGACACTGTAAATCAATATGTCAGACATAGATCAAAATGCAGTATATCTTATTTGATTTTCCTTTGGACCCATTTTAAAGCTGTTTCAATTTAAAAAAAAAGTGAAGGGAAAACACTCATGAAGCAAACCCTTGGAGCCTCACTGTGACCATGGACGAGGGGTGGAGGGCCTCGCTAGCATGCAGAGCGCAGTGGATTCCTGCGGATGCGGTTAGGTTCAAACTCAGCACCCCACCATTTGCTCTCCCTTATGAGCCATCTAAATGTGTTCTAGTTCTTAAGATACTTGTAGCTTTCTTTTGACTGAGGTTTTTGTTTTACTTTCATAGTCTTGTTAGTGTTGTTTTTATTGTTTTCACTGTTTTTCTGTATATAAAATCCAAGATAGGTGAATCAGAGGCAGTAACTGGATTCATGGTTCCTTGGGGCAGGGCAGGGGAGGTGGGGAGGAAATGGGGAGCTAATAACAATGAGTCCAAGAATGAAGAAAATATCTAAACCTGATTATGGTGATGATTCTACAACGATATGTGAATTATATACCAATAAACTGTTAAAAAGTCCATCGCAAATTATATAATTAAATGGTTCAATCATATTAAGAAGAGTTGTACAATCATTACCACAATCGAATTTAGAACATTTTCTTCCTTCTTGTACTCACTGTTATTATTGTACTCACTTCCTTCAAACCGCCCCGGCCACAACTCAGGAACCATTAATCAAGATATTGTCTCAATAGATATACCTACCCTAGATTTCATATACACTAAAACATTTAAAAACAGCAAAAAACCTACTAAAAATAACAAAGTAAAACAAAAGTATCCCAACTGAAAAGATAGAAAATATAAAAAACTAAAATCAATTTAAAATGGGTCAAAAAGGAGATCAATGGCTATGGTGCTAAATTTTAAAGGAATTGCATCTGCAATAATCCACTTTCCAATGCACTCTGCATAACAGCAAGGCTAACCACAACACTTGTCTATGCTCAGAGAGGACTCACAGAGCTTTATCCATACATATTTCCCCTGCACTTTGTTTTTACTGAAGTAAAATGGGTCAAAACAGAGGTCAAATGATATCATGCTTTATTGTAATCATCTCTATAACACTCTCTGTCTGATAGCAAGACTACTGACATCCTTCAACTGAGTCAGAGAGGATTCACCGGAATCTTAAACCACTTGTGTGGAACTTGCAAATGATTTTGGATTTCCACTGTCATCCATATCCTTCTGCAAATCAGGTGTTCACAATTTAAGCTCTAATACTATTCCCTCCTTCATATTTGAGTTTTAATTATTCACACTCCTCTGGTCACAAAGGCTGATGTGCTTCTTCCATGTGGACTTAGGTGATATTTCACTCAGAAGGCTGCTTGTTGAAAAATAAGACCCCCATGCGCCATTCTTTCTAAAAATCATACCATCTAAATTTCTTTACTACACTTTGCTATAGCATCCATATCTTCAGTGAGCATCAAAAAGGGCCAAGTCACAAGAACTAATTCTCATATTGGGCTAGAATTAAATGCAAGTCTAAATCCCATTCATGTTATCTATGGTTTACGTACATCTCTGGTTAATCTTAAGAGACATCATTGTAATTTTATATTAGAGAACATTATCAATCACCCCCAGGGGCACATGGCAATTCTATTGATAGTGTGAACTTTTTGATTAAAGAATCTATAAACGAATGCTGATCAAAAGGGAAAAATTCAAAATTGAATTTCAAATTACCAAGAACTCTAGACTTTCTAGAGCCACGTAAACTGGAAAAACCCAAGTCCTAAAATAATCCTTAAACCAAAAATATCCTCCAAAGTGGGTCACTCCACAAAGAGGTGGGATATGGGATAAGACCATCCACCTGAGGGTCTACACCAAGACAAGGCTGGGGCAAATCCCCACAGAAATGAAAGAACCTTGCCAGGAAATCAAGTTTAGGCCAGGGGAGAGGAACATCACTGATAGTTCTGTTGGCGAGCATGGTAGGTGAATGGGGAGAAATATCCTCACATTGGGAAGGTGTGCTAAACAATGATTGTAGGGAACCTATAGGGACAGATTTTATGTTCCTGGGTAAACACTACAAATATGTCTCTAGCCAAAGCTCAATAAAACATGCCATGGACTAAACACCAAGATGTCACTGGATGCTGACCTTGTGGTACGGTAAACCTTGTGGTCAGCATGGCATCACTCGGGCTACACAAGCGCTTAACACAGAGGCCCAGCAGAATGAACTGAGCCTGGCCTCAAAGGTGCCTGTACCCTTGGACTGAGGACTGGGGTGCTTAGATAGAAGAGGAAGCAGAGTGGCTGCCCTGGACCTGTGGAAGTGATGGTCATTGGACCTTGGGGGGAACCCCATTTGGTTGGAGTCCATCAAAAGGGACTCAGAATCACCATATATTTAGTACCTTGATGCTCCCCTCTCAGTGATATGACTGGCTTTGATCTGTTGGGCAGGGATTTAAACTTGGAAGAATTGATCCAGGATGTTTCCCCTGGCATCGATCCCCCCTGCTTAGGGTAAACAGAATTCAACTGAATATGAGATCTAACTGTGTGGAGCAACAACTCATGGGTTTCGGCTCAAGTTAGAACTGTACTTGCAGACTCCTCAAACCTACAGCAGAATGATGTGTCATCGGAAAACTTGATGGTGTTGCCAGTGCAATCATCTTATACTCCAGGGGGAATGATTGACAATGTGTTACTTTTCTGTTTCTATGGGTTTTTTTCCTTGCCTTTCATTTGCTTGTTTTGTTTGTGTTTGTCTTTAGTTGTCTGCTAGTTGTTTTGCTGCTGTTGGTGGGGTAGTTGGTCTTACAGGGTATTAATTTGTCATAGTATGGCTGTCAAAGTAAACCCGAGCTATGCATATCCCAGGGACAAGCAGATGGATTCTGGCCCCAATTTAACTTTAGTCCCAATCCAAAGACAGTTAGTTTGGATAACATGGCCTTGCCCACCTCATGTAATGATCACTGAAGATAAGGGTGCTATAGCTAAGTGTGGTGAAGAAAACAAATGGTGCTCACTATCAATCGGAATAGTGTGTGGAGTCTTAAATTCAAACAAGTAGTCATCTAAACGAGGAGTGAACTATGTCCACAAAGAAGAAGCACACCAGCTTGCGTGACCCAAAGGCACGCAAAACAAAATTCAAAAATGACAAAGGGAAAAGTATCAGAGCCCAAATTTCGAAGACCCAATTTATAGAATGCTATAGAAGATAGGGGGGCCCCAAACCCATCTGCAGAGTATCTAGTCAGATTAAGCCACCAGCAGATCCCCTCTAGTCACAGGAAAGTGTCTCGAACAGCTTTTCTATCAGATAGAGATCATTGTAAGTGTGATTATGCTGGAATGAACTGGATACATGGTCAGATGACCTCCCTTCTAACCTGAACTTGTTCTTGGTCAGTGGTTTTCAACCTTCCTAATATACATTTACTACAGTCCCTCATATTGTGGTGACCCCCCCAACCATAAAATTATTTTTGTTGCTACTTCATAACTGTAATTTTGCTACTGTTATGAATCGTCATGTAAAACCTGATAAGCAGGAAGTATTTTCATTGTTACAATTTGAACACAATTAAAGCAGAGTGATTAATCACAAAAACATTTTCTATTGTGAAAGACTAATTTCTAACTACAAATGAAATTAATTTTGTTGTAAAGCATAGTGTAGCATGGGTAACAGTTTTCACGCCAGTTACTCGTATGTGGGCATATCTGCATATGGGCAGCCCTGCCTAGAGACAGCTAGAGGAACAGTGTCTTGGTTCCTAAGACCATTGGAAATGTGTTTTCAGGTCTTAGGTGACTCCTGTGAAAGGGTTGTTTGACCCCCAACGGGTAGTAACCAACAGGTTGACAACTGCTGTTTAGGTGAGAGCATTTCTTGCTTGTTCTAAGACAAGGTGGTCTTTTCTTTCTTACTCATTATTTGTAATTTTATCTCTAAAGAATTGATTGTGTTAATGATTATGTAAGTCTTCTTGATATGACTGAACTATTGAATTGTGTGATATATGTGGATTAAGTACCAATAAAACTGTTTTAAAAAAGGCTCAGAAACCCACACAGGCAGTCTATCCTGTCCCATAGAGTCACTATGAGTCGGCATTGACTCAATGGCAGTGAGCTTGGTTTGTTTTTTGACCAAATCACAGGGCACTATTACTTTGTCTTACAGCTCAAATTCTTCACTGTGCCAAATCCCAGGCTGAACTTTTACTATCTGTAAATCTAGAAACCTTTTGAGCTTTCTGCAGCACTAGTTCTGTATAAACTCCACTCCAACTATGAATAATCTCTACTGCGCCGATACTCAAACCAAACTCTGCCAGTGAGTTGATTTCCACCCAAAGCAGTTCTGCCCATAGGACAGGGTAGAACTGCCCCTCTGGATTTTTAAGACTGTCACTTTATAGGAGTAGAAAGCTTCATCTTTCCTCCTCAGAGTAGCTGATGGTTCCAAACAGCTGATCTTGCAGTCAGCAGCCCAACATGTAGCTATCATGTTGTCTATTGTCTATACTGCCTACTATATATTGTCTATTCTCTTTACTCAATGCATTAAAACATCTATTAATTTTTTAAAAAAGTAAAATGTATGTATTCCACTTTGTTAGTGCTTTTACTCACTTGTATCTCAATTTGGGTCTATCCTAATTCCGTCATATCAATCAACCAACAAATATGCATTAAAGCACCCAAAATGCAGATATAACAATAAGCAATATTAAGTCCTTTAGAGCTGGGCTAAATTATATAGTTAGAATATAATCAGGTGCACAGAGATTAAAAAAACCCCAAATATGATGCAAAATCAACTAGCTAATATTATTTCTAATTAATTCTTAACTCTGATAACTTAAAAAAAATCTTATGAAAACTTACACATCGGATTGGTTTTGTTCATATAAAGCCTTCATCTCCTCCAGAATTTGTCTGAGTCCATCCTCCTGGAATATATAAACTGCTTTTGATATATATCCATGGATTCCCCAATGCATTCAATTAATCCCCTAAATCTATCTGTACTACATTTATCCTCAATTTATATATATAATTTATTTAAAATCCATAGCCATTGCATAAATTCTGGCTATTTATGTACCTATATCAAAAATAAAGGCTTAATCGAGCATGAAAGTACACATTTTCACTGCAAAAACAACAAATACAAGTTTTAAAATATTTCTCCCAATTTTTTCCCCCAAAGACACAGTTTTGGTTTGTATTGCAAGAAAAGAAAAGCCAAAGGAATTTTTCCTACCATCTACCTTAAGATAGAAATTTTTCACTTAGACAAATAAAATGTTTTAATTCTAAAATTCATAAATGTTAATAAGATAGTTGACCATTTGAAAAGAAGTGACACCACATATTCTTTCAGCCAAAATACAGTCTTGGGTTCAACCAACCCTGTAGCCAATTATATGTTGAAAATGTCTGATGATGATGAATAGCCTTGTTTACTCTTGATGTCATTTATTACCCATTTCATCTCCACAATTCTAAAAGTTACAAGTCCTGCTAGTCTTCAATCACTTAAAAAACTCATTTATCAATATCTGTAGAATTGAGTTTCAATCATCCACATTTCTCACCACTAGCTCATCTCTCTGCCTCCATTAGTTCTTCTCTTCTGATGCATTTTCCATATTGCCAATAACCAAAACCACTTCCATTAAGTACATTTTGATTAAATGACCCTATAGGACGGAGAAAATTGCTCCCTATGGTTTACACAGCTGTAAATCTTTACAGAAGCGGCTATCTTTCTCCCTTAGAATGGCTGGTGTGTTTGAATTGCTGACCATTAGGCTAGCAGCCCAATGCATAACTCCAGGCCTCATTTTACTGCCAATAAGTACTCCAAAATATAAAAACATCCCGCCACACCCCTACCTGAAAACCTCTACCTGATTCCAAATGCCTGTGGAATAATGCCGAAGTTTTTCTAATCCTAGAACCCACCATTGACATCTCCATACATAACCTTTCCAGTTGTGATCATGAGTCTTAAGCCATTGTTTATCACCTGCCTGTGTGAGGGCTAATACTTCATACAAGGCTCGAACACCCACTCCCAACCCCCCAGTAGCATTTCTCTTTATGCTCCCATCTACGCAACACCAGTTTCACTTACCACATTGCATTCTATTCACTTGTGTTTCTTGGTCCTCTCACTGACATCTATCTAGTTGCTGCCCTATGATTGTTTACTACGATGCTTAAACGTACAGGCTCTTGAGCCAGACTTCCAGGGTTCAAGCTCTAGCTCTGCTCTTTACTGGCTATATCACCACTGACAAATCTCCTAACTTCAATTCTCCACTCACATGTTTGAGGTGGGGGGAGACAGCTCAGATCTCACACAATTATGAGGAGAGACAATTGCAAGCTAAGTGCTGAACATCATTCCTACTTCCATGTTATTGTAGTGGACAAATAATCATAACAGTAACAATACGACTGTTAGCACTATTATTATTTCTTGTAGAAACAGCATACAGGGACTCAGCCCTGGGTGTGTCAGGTACAGTTCCTCACTACACCAAGAGCTCTGTACCATCATCATGCCCATTTTTGTTGGTGAGAACACTGGACGCACAGAAAGCCTGAGTCCACAGTGATCGAACAGAGTATGAATCTCAGTCTGGCACCAGAGGCCTACTTCATCATCACATTTTGCTCACTGAGTGCGTGCGCGCACACTAACGCGCATAAAACGCTAGATCCAATAAAAACGACTGGTTCTGTGGGTTTCTGAGGCTGTCAATCTTTAAAAGAACAGAAAGCTTCCAGCTTTCTTCGGCAGAATGGAGGTGGATTCGAATTTACTTTAGTTCGTATTGGCTAAGCAAAGGAAAAGCAACAAAGCTAAAAATGAAGCAAAATGGAAGGAAGTAGACTTTGAGGAAGCGCAATTGCTGAGTTGTACAGTAACTTCCTTCTTTCTCCCACAGTAACCTTTTGTTATGCTGTTACTTTCCCTTCCAGAACTTGGCTCACACCCTCAGGGGAATCTGAAGCAAACCGCGAAAAGAGCAGCCCAGGGGAGATCCCGCTCACCCTCCAGCCCCTTTCAGCCAAGCTCCCCGGACCTCCATCCCGCCCTCTGCCTTCCAGCCCGTCATATTAAAGGCGGGCAGCTGCCCTTCTGGCGTGTGGTGCAGTTCGCGGACCACCTCCGTCGCCTTTTCACAGAACATGGCGGGTAGACCTGGTACCGGGACCTCCTTGTCGGCCGCCCACTTGACCGAAGAGTCTGCGGGCTCCCTGCAGCCTAGTTCGCGCCGCGCTTATTAGCACAGGTCTAGGAAATCGCCTGCGCTTTGGCGAAAAAATCCCCAACCAATGGGAAGGCAAGGACGCAGGTTGCATGGCTACGGTGGTTGCAAAGGGACAATTCCATACGCGGTAGAGAAATATGACCGGAAGTGGGTAGGCGGTGACCGGTGCCTTCTTCCGGTGGAACGCGGCCCTCCGGAAAGAGTCCTTGGGGTTCCATTTGACTTTATCCATGAGGTGAGACGAATTTTCCAATACTAATCTGAGCACATAGTTTAGGGAGCAGCATAGCTTGGAATAGATGTACCACCCACACCCCCCGAAACTTCCTCTTTTCCCTTTTTTAAAAATAAAAATCATTCTATTGAGGGCTCATATAACTATCCATATGTACATACATTGTGTCACGCTCATTTGTACATTTTTGATATCATTCTCAAAACATTTGCTTTCTCCTTACTCCCTTTATATCAGCTCCTCACTTTTTCCCCTGCTTCATGGAACCTTGATCATTTATCAATTATTTTGTCATGTCTTACAGTGCCCACATCTCCCTTCATCCACTTTTCTGTTGTGCAACTCCATGGAGGGGGTTATATGTAAATCCTTGTAATCAGTCGCCCCCCTTTTTTTTTATATCATTTTATTGGGGGCTTGTACAACCCTTATCACAATCAATACATCATTCCATTGTGTTTAGGACATTTGTGCATTTGTTGACCTCATCATTCTCAACACATTTCCTTTCTAATTGAGCCCTTGGTATCAGCTCCTCGTTTTTCTATCTCCCTCCCTACCCCCTCCCTCCTAAACCCTTGTTAATATTGATAGGTTTAGAATTAAGGTAGCAGATGGACATTGGACCTCCACTTCTTTTCTCCCTCAATTGCAAGAACACTTTGTTCTATTGAACTGGCATGCCGTGATGCTCACCTTATGAATTAAGGACATCAGGTATAATGAATAACTATACAGACAACTTACAACAAAGATACAAGAGATCAAGTAAAACTAGGTAATCTTGGAACCTTGAGCTTCAGAAGAAATTATAGAAAAGTGGACTAAAAACTAACTAGAAGATGAAGGGAAACAAAAGTGGTGCAAGAACAGACAGGTGAATTGTCAGCTAGCCTGACGCATTCCATCCAGACAGAAGCCTGGCACATTGGTAGCTGGCACTAAGAAAGGATCCTCACTTGTTTCCCACACCCTCCTGATATCACAATTGCCAACCCCTACCTTCACCCATACACCAGACAGAGATATCCTTGTAAGTCCATTTCTGCTTGAAGACAAAGCTATGCCCTCATGGTTTAACATCCCCATGCCTAGAGATGGATTATCACCCCCATGCCCAGAAATGCTTGAGATTCTCCTCAAAGCACTAGCAAAAAATACAATGCTGGATCCCTCGCTGCTCTTGGACACGTGGAAAGTTCCCCCATGATTAGCCATTCTGACCCAGCTGCTTCTCTACCAGAAAGAATCCCCTCAGCTATCACCTAAGCTGTAAAAACGCCCTACTGGATCAGGTGCGTGGACCACAGAAAACAGATAGGCCTGCCAAGCTCCATCTGGAATCAATATTCAACCCCCTAGAGGCTGTGACCTATACAAAAAGGTCCTCACCCCAAGTTTTCTCTTTGTTTTTCCTTTTCCTTCACTTCCTTTTATTTATTTTAATCACTTCTGCACTCTGCTTTCTTCTTTATTTCTGCTTCTACTTCTATTCTTTCCATTTTAATTTACTTTTCCAGTTCCCTTCCTTTCCTTTTTTATGTTTTGATTAGCTTCTCTTTTATTTTTCTCTACCTTGGATTTTGACACACACACACACACACACACACACACACACACACACACACTTCTAGTTATTAAATTCCTTTCACTTGCTCTTGTTTGTCCGCTGTCTCTTGCTGGTTTCTTTTTCAAAAATTATTTCTTCGTTGGCAATTTTTTTTGTCCCTTCCTGTTCTACCTGACAGTGGACAGCAATCGCAGGCCTAGCCACCTCTATGACTGTAGTCATACCTATACAGTGACAGACACTACATACTCCTGTACCACCTGATCATCTTTACGTAAGTGAGACCACCAAACAAACCATTGCTAACTGTGCTATAATAACAACAAACAGTACTACACACATTCTCAAATTATCCTTTACAACAACCAGTAGATAGGTGGAGTGTCTGCAGTCTCAAGATACTAAGATCAATTAAACACAAAAACACTAATACTACAACATCTCAGTGGCAAAGACAATTTAAGTTTATATGAAGAAACAAGACAGAACAGCTGAAGCACATGACCAATATAGAGCTAGAAGACCTTTTTTCAGGAAGAAAAGGCATTGAAATTACCTGATAAACTATTAAAAATTATACTTTTATACTATCAATGAACCGGGAGAAAGGAAAGATTGCGAAGCTAAAGAAAAATTGAACACACACACACACACTAGAGTAATTCAGGAAAGCACTAAAATAACACATCAATTGAAACTAGAAACCGTACACCACAGCAAAGAGAAATTCAGAAGATTAATACTAAGATGAGAGAAACAGATAACGCATTAGAAGAGCAAAGGACTTTGCGAGTAGAAGGAGGCAGGGGAAGGGAGTGGTAAGCAAACAACGCCAAAGACAGGGGAATAACTAAGGAATTAAAATCAACAATGAGGAGGACATAGAGATCCTGGTGGTGTTGGGGTAACAGCAATTTAGCTGAGAAGAACTACTAAGGTGGAAGAAGGGTGAGTGTGATGGTGAGGTAGAAGAAAGGTAAAAAGAAACAGGAAAGATCTAGGAAGCAAAGCTATAGATAGAGGTATAAGCATAAGTGTGTACCTATGTAAATACATTAATTCATAAAAATAGAGGTATTGGTCTATGTACATCATATATGGCAAGACATTGATGTAGTAGATGGACGTTAGGTCTCTGCTCAGGGCCTGCCTTCAATACAAGAATACTTTGTTCTAAGAACCTGGCATGTTGTGATGCTCACCCTCCTGGCATGATCGGTGAAGACAAAATGGGTGCACAAGCAAATGTGGTAAAGAAAGCTGATGGATTGCCTGCAACAATGATGCAAAAATAGAGCGATACTGGGGATGGTTCAGGACTGGATGGGGTGTGCTCTCTTGTCTAGAGGGTCACTGTGAGGTGGAGCTGGTTCGACAGCACCCGACCACAACAACAACAGAAAACTAAGACTGGCTCTGACAAGTGTCAGATGCTGCTCACCCAGGCTTGGACATTAACTTTCCATCGCATTAAATGTAATCGCTTGGTGTCAGAGTTGGAGAAGCTGCTATTCATACTCTAGTGATCACGTGTTATGTGAGAAAATTACTTGTACATTTACTAGTTTGCTATTCATACCTTATTTCAGTTTAGCTTAATAACCCATTCCCTTGTTTTCTTTATCTCTGGGGAAAATAAGTATCACTAATTGGAGCAGGATATGTGAAAGTACTGCAAAAATAAAACACACCATGCTAATATTAAAAAAAAAAAAAGAAAGCTGATGGTACCTCTTCTAGCAAAAGATATAGCATCTGGGATCTGAAAGGCTTGAGGTTAAACAAGCAGCTGTCTAGCTGATAAACAAACCCACATGGAAGAAGCACACCAGCCTGTGTGATCATGAGATGGGATCAGGTAACAGGCATCAGAAGACTGAAAACACACACACACACACACCCCAAATCCATTTGTAGATAATGGAACATCTCCTTGCAAAAGGGTCACAAGGGATGAGTCAACTAGGATGCAGTATAACACCAATGAAATATACAATATTCCTCTGGTTCCTTGAGGTTCCTCACCCCCCACTACCATGACTCCAGTCCTGCCTTTCACTGCGCGCTAGACCAGAACATGTACACAGATACAGATAAGGAATAACAATGGAAGTAGTGATACCAGGAGGGCAGGAGAAAGGTGACTCCAATGATTGACACATAACCACACCCCCACCCCAGGGGGACGATCAACAGAAACCAAGGGTGATGGGAGAGAGTGGTTGGTTAAGATATGAAAATAATAATAATTTATAATTTATCAAGGGGTCAAGGTGGGGTGGGGAGGGAGGGGAAAAAGAGGGACTGATATTTTGACCCTGGCCTCTAAACCCCTGATAAGGCCTGACCGTGGCAGCCTGCTCTCTGCTGGCTCCTCTAAGCCCCATGTCCATCACATGGCTGGTTCATTTTCTGTCAGCGCCCACGTAACTGACATATCTCCCCCACTTGCCTGAAAAGACAGCCAGGAGATCACCTCGCTAGGGTTTGAGATCAACGGTGGCCCTCTCTCCTTTGGGGACTGCCTACACCAGGGGAGCTCTTAACACTGGTCTCACTTCATGCCCTGCCTTGCCCTAGGGGCTAACTGACCCTGGGGCACAGCAAGGCCAGTATCATCACAAGGGCATAAGGACTGCACCTCTTGGCCTCCTAGTACAATCCTGCCCCTTGAGAGTCCCTGGGGTCTAATAATAAGGGCTCAAATAGAAAGTAAATGTTTAGAAAATAATCTTGGCAACATATGTACAAATATGCTTGATACAATTGATGTATTGATTGTTATAAGAGCTCTAAGAGCCCCTTTATTAGTCTAGGTACTTTGGAGAAGTAAATCTACAGCAACTTGTGTATAAGAGAGAGTTGTATGTAAAGGTTAAGTGCGCATCAAGAAAATATCCCAACCCAGTGCTGCCCAAGCCCACAAGTCCAACATTAACCCATTAGTCCAATAACAGTCCACAAAGTCCTGCTCCATCTCACAAAACAGACACAATGATGTCGACTGCAGAGGAAAGCTGAGTCAATGAATATGTAAGCATCTCAGCGCTGGCAGGGGTCTCCACGTGGGTGCTCCAGCACCCAGGGCTGCATCAGGGTACGTTCATGTGGCTTCTCCCTGGGGATGTCTTGCAGGAAGTCTGTCTTGCAAGCTGAAGCAGGGAACTGCGAAAGCAGTTGCACCCTGGTGTGACCACAAAGCAAGAGACCCGAGAACTAGAAAGGTGAGGCTCACTGAGCCATTTATCCCTCTGCCCTTCAATTAACCCCACATGTGTTTATCGGCCAGGTTGGCACAATAAACTGAGTCCCCAGTAGTATGATCTTTTAATTTTAAAAAAGAGCAAATGGACTAGAATTGAATCAGAGAGAGTTCATCAGTGAGATTAAAGAAAATCTCTCAACCTAATTTGGTAAAGGAATAATTTTTAAAATAGACAAGAAAATCTAGAGAAAATCACAGAATTCTGTGGGACAACATCAAGTACATTATGTGTGATTGGACAAAAAAACAGGAAGAAACAAACAAAACAATCAAAAGAGCAGAGAGAAGGAAACTTCCTTAATATATCATGACATGGTAAAAAATGTACTCATGAAGCTAAACAAACCAAAAGCAGGGCTGACTGAAATAAAATAATCATGACATATCATGATGAAAGTTACAAATGACAGGAATCCTGACAGCAATTGAGGAAAAATAAGTTACTTAAAAAGAGGAACTGAAAACAAAAATTGTCTTAGAAAAAGTGCATCCAGAAGGCTCTGTAGCAGAAAATGACGAGACTTGGTTTAATGTACTTTGGACATTTTGTCCAGGGAGACAGACCTTGGAGACGTGTCCCACGCATGATAAAAGTACCGGGTTTTAGAACCGAGGAAAACCTTCAACAAGATGGATTGACACAGTAGCTGCATCACTGGGCTCAAAGATAAGAACAATAGTGAGGACTGCACAGTATGGGGCAGGGTTTTGCTCTATTGTCCATAGGAACACTGAGTTGGAATAACTCCACAGCACCTTCCAATAACAGCAACAACACCACCATCTATCATACACGAACACACTGAAGCAGGAAAAGTAAACATACATATTGAAAAGAGAAACGAGTCATGCAATTAAAAACTCCCAATACATTCAAAGAAGAGTTGACACCAATTTTATTCAAACCATTGTAGGACATAATAAAAATGGAAAGTCCCCAAATTCATTTTATGAAACTTGTAAAATCATTATACCCAAATCAGACAGAAACATAGCCAGGAAAGAAAATAATACAGCAATATCCCTTATGAACATAAATGTAAAAATATCTCAACAAAACCCTACCTAATAAAGCCAACAATAAATATCTCAGTAAAGTAAATCATCATGACCAACATGAATTCATAACAAGGGTGCAATGATGGTTACATATTAGAAAAACAATCAATGTTATCCACTATATAAACAAAACAACAGGAAAGAACTTTATAACCATATTAGAAAAATTCAAATCCTACAATCCTGAGAAGAAAATGGGACCGACGGTTCCAGGGGATAAGAGAAAGGGAGAGCTAGGGAAGGGGGAGGGGAGCCAACAGACCCACGGACAGGGAACAACAAGAGATCTAAAATTGATGGAGAGGAAGGTGTAGAATGCCTGGTGGGGTTAGATCAAGTACAATGTAGCTGAAAGAGGAATTACTGAGAGCCAAATGAAGGTCAAACATGATAGTGGGACAGGAGGAAAGTAAAGGGAAATAGAGGAGGAAAGGAGGCAAAAGACATTTTTTTTTACATTTTATTAGGGGCTCATACAACTCTTATCGCAATCCATACAAATACATACATAAATTGTATAAAGCACACCCCTACTTTCTTTGCCCTAATCATTTTCAAAGCATTTGCTCTCCACTTAAGCCTTTTGCATCAGGTCCTCTTTTTTTCCCCCTCCCTCCCCGGTCCCCCCTCCCTCATGAGCCTTTGATAATTTATAGATTGTTATTTTGTCATATCTTTCCCTATCCGGAGGCTCCCTTCCTCCCTTTCTCTGCCGTCCATCTCCCAGGGAGGAGGTCACATGTGGATCCTTGTAATCGGTTCCCCCTTTCCAACCCACTCACCCTCACTCTCCTAGTATCACCCCTCAGACCCCTGGTCCTGAAGGTATCATCCACCCTGGATTCCCTGTGTCTCCAGCTCCCATATGCACCAGTGTACATACAACCTCTGCCCTATCGAGTCCTGCAAGGTAGAATTCAGATCATGGTAGTTGGGGGAAGGAAGTATCCAGGATCTGGGGGAAAGCTGTGTTCTTCATCGGTACTACATCGCACCCTGACTGACCCATCTCCTCTCCTAAACCCCTCTATGAGGGGATCTCCAGTGGTTGACAAATGGGCTCTGGGTCTCCACTCTGCACTTCCCCCTTCATTCACTATGGTATATATATATATATATATATATATATATTTTGCATGATGCCTTTGGCACCTCGTGATTGCACAGGCTGGTGTGCTTCTTCCATGTGGGCTTTATTGCTTCTGAGCTAGATGGCCGCTTGTTCACCTTCAAGCCTTTAAGACCCCAGACACTATCTCTTTTGATGGCCGGGTACCATCAGCTTTCTTCGCCACATTTGCTTATGCACCCGTTTGTCATTGGTGATCGTATCATGGAGGTGTGCACCCAATGATATGATTTTTTTTGTTCTTTGATACCTGATAACTGATCCCTTCAGGACCACGCGATCACACAGGCTGGTGTGTTCTTCCATGTGGGCTTTGTGCCTTCTGAGTTAGATGGCCGCTTGTTTATCTTCAAGCCTTTAAGACCCCAGACACTATCTCGTTTGATAGCCGGGCACCATCAGCTTTCTTCACTACATTTACTTGTTCACGCACTTTGGCTTCAGCAGTTGTGTAGGGAGGGTGAGCATCGTAGAGTGCCAACTTAATAAAAGAAAGTATTCATGCATTGAGGGAGTGCTTGAGTAGAGGTCCAAGGTCCTTCTGCCACCTTAAAACTAAACCTATAAATACAGAAACATAGATCTATTTCCCCATCCTCATATATATATTTGCATGTACATGTCTTTGTCTAGACCTCTATAAATGCCCTTTGACTCCTAGCTCTTTCCTCCATCTCCCTTGACTTTCCTCCTGCCCTACTACCAAGCTCCATCCCCACCTGGGTTACAGCTATACCTCTTCTTTATGTAACCTTACCCTTGATCATTCCCTACCAGGCCTGCCACTCCCTCCTCACTACCATTTTGGGTCCCATGTTGTTCCCTTGTCCCTGGGTTTGTTAACACCACTTCCTTACCCCCCCACTTCCCCTATCCCAAGCCCCCCTCGGAACTGTCGGTCCATTGTTTTTCCTCCAGATAGTTCATCCAGCCTGTCTTATTTAGACAGACCTGTGGAGACAATAACATGCACGAAAATAAGACAGAGGAAAACAAAGCAACAGTATACAACCAGACAACAAAACAACAACAAATCACTGACAAAGAACAAAACAAAACACATCAAGAAAGAAAACTTGTAGTTAGTTCAAGGATCGTTTGTTGGAGGCAAAAGACATTTATAGAGGTGTAAATATACACACATATATAAAAATATACTTATATAATGATAGGGATATGGGTCTATGTTCATATATTTATGTTTAATATCAAGGTTGCAGATGAATATTGGTTCTCTATTCAAGTCCTCCCGCAACGCAAGAACACTTCCTTCTAATAACCTGGCATTCTGTGATGCTCACCTTCCTGACATGATAGCTAAAGTCAAATGGGTGTATTAGCAAATGTGGTGAAGAAAGCTGATGGTGCCTAGCTATGAAAAGATACAGTGTTTGGGGTCTTAAAGGCTTGAAGTTAAACAAGCGGCCATCTAGCAGGGAAGCAATAAAACCCACATGAAAGAAGCACACAGCCTGTGTGATCACAAGGTGTCAACAGGATCAGGTATCAGATGACCCAAAACAAACCATCATATAGATATGAATTGGGGGGGGGGGTTGGAGTGGAGACCCAAGGCCCATTTGTAAACAATTGGACATCTCCTCACAGAAGGGTCAAGTCAGTCAGGGTGAAGTTTAGCACCAACAAAATACACACTACTCTAGCTCTTTAATTGACCTTGGCACCCCACTATCCTGACCCCAGTTCTAGCTTACAAATCTGGCTTGACAGGAACATGTACCCTAGTACATATCATAGCTCTTGGTACACGGAATCCAGGACAGATAAATCCCTCAGGAACAGTAATGGGAGTAGCAATACCATGAGGGGAAGGGGAAGATGGGAGAGGAAAGGGAGAAAAGGAAAACCAGTCACAATGATCGACATATAAGCCACTCCCCACCTGCAGGGGACAAGCAACAGAGTAAAGGGAGACTGCAGACAGTGTAAAATATGAAAATAATAATAATTTATAATTTACCAAGGAGTCATGAGGGTGAGGGAGGGAAGGAGGGAAATAAAACAGGAGCTGATACCAAGGCCTCAATTAGAAAATGTTTTGAAAATAATGGTGACAACATATGTACAAATGTGCTTGATACAATTGATATATGGATTGCTATAAGAGGTGTAAGAGCCCCTAGTAAAATGATATTAAAAAATACATCTACCTCTCCGTCTCTCTGCCACCCCGAGTGTGGTGGTGCTCCGACTTCACCATGTCATCTCATAAGACTTTCAGGATCAAGAGAATCCTGGCCAAGAAACAGAAGCAGAATCTGCCCATTCCCCAATGGATTCGAATGAAAACCGGTAATAAAATCAGGTACAACTCCAAGAGAAGACATTGGAGAAGAACCAAGCTGGGTCTGTAAGGAGCCCCCTGAAGGATGGCACGCATGGCCGCATTTTCCCAGGCTCAAATCATGAATTAAGATTTTTGTCCCCATCTGATGAATTGAACTTCAATCGGCAAATAATCTGGTTTATTCCTTGTTTTTTTGCTACCTAATCAAGTTTAACAATAAATAATGTAAGGTTGTTGTTGTGAGAAAAAAATACATCTATACTACTATAATACCTCAAGTAGAAAAAGACAGAAAATGGGGTAAGATGGCCACCATATAACAAGCCCGGGAAGATGTGCTCAGCAACTACCAAAGAGTTTCCACTATGAGAGAGATTCTGCACTTCCTGGTAGCAAGAAATTCAACTTAAAAGCCAAGTTGACCCAAGTTTCTCAAAGTGGAAAGCAGCAAGGCCTGCTGACAGACTCCCCTTTACGGATGAGCAGCAACATGAGTTGCTTCTACAAGCATCGTGATTCTTCGTGGCCCCTGAGAAAAGACAGTCAGCCAGCCAACCCTCTACCTCCCTGGCCTCTAGGGACACAGATAGCTAGCAGATCACTTGGGCAGCTTGGTACACACATGCTCAGTACCCAAGGTACGCTTTGTACCATTTCCCCATCTTCCTCCTCTTTTCCTGCTTTGTTCTACAAGGCATTCCATCCCGTGTGCCAGCGCCGTGATACCGCATACATGTACACACAGACTACTAAAAGAGCAGGAATCCCCACCCACAAGGTAGCTTTATTATATATATTTTTGGATTTTGTACTTTTGTTCTATTTTAATACTCTCTCTCTCTCTTTTTTGATCTCCTACTTCCTCTTCTGGAGTGACTCCACCCTCCTGAGAATCCACATTCCTCCCAGGAAGAGACAGGTCTGTGTATCCCAGCATACCCACTCTAGCATGGGCTTTCCAGGACCTCCTAAGTGCACAGATATGCTCACATTCATTCACATTGCCACAATAGCAGAATCTGGTACCCACAACCAACCCAAGTCTTTTTTTTTTTTTGATCCTTGTACTTCTATCAATTATCTTTCTATTTTCTTGCTGTTCTCTCGTTAAATATCTTTCCATGAAACCTATTAATTGAGATTAACTCTCTGCCCGCAAGTGTCAACTCACAGTGATCCTATAGGACAGGGTAAAACTGTCCGGTGAGTTTCTGAGACTGTAACTGATTATGGGAATAGAAAGTCTCCTTTTTTTTGGCGGAGCAGCTGGTGGTTTTAAAATGTTGACCTTTCGGATTACAACTCAATACATAACCATTATATGACCAGAGCTCCTTATTGTGATTACCCCTCTGAAAATATTTTCCCATTATTTTTGCAAGTCTGTTGGCTTATTCACAGTCACTTATTACTATCATTACTTTATTCTTATCATTACTTTCATTTTATTCTATTTTTCCCAGCCACTATCCCCACTTAGGCACCTTTCCCCTCCTTTTCATTTCACCACTGTATGTTTTCCAGCTCCTATTAGAACTCACCTGTGTCACTAGACAAACTCTACCTCTGTATGACCAGCAGCTCACATACCACAATGCTGAAGAAACAGCAGTCAAGCACAGAAAGCTTCCAAATTCAAGAAAAACAAACATGAACAACCAAGTAGCACTCAAACCAATGGAATAGTCTGAAGATGTGATTGTGAACCACCAGTAACAGAATTCAGAAGAATGATGCTTAGGTCAAGAGATCTGGGGAATGTTCATGAGAAAAACAGAAGAAACTGAGAAACTAAAATCCTTAAACCAAAGGATTCTAGAAGACAAGCAATGAGATAACTGAATTAGGCAACATAGTAAAAGGCTAGAGGAATAAAATGGAAAAGGAAAATAAAATAAATGAGCTTGAAGACAATTACCCTCACGACAGTAGACAAGAGAAGCAATCAACAAAAAACCCCGGAAGCATCCAAATAAATCCTGTAGGACACTATCATAAGAACCCATCTAAGAAAAGAAAAAAGAAAAGAAATGCTGGGAAAAGAACACCACCAAAAAAAAAATCTACAGAGAATAGTACAAGAAACCATGGAAGAAAATTTCAACACACTATTCAACAAGCTGAGAAGAATGGACAACCAAAGAGAAAACATCAAGACATAAAGAAAAGGAGAGAATCTGAGGGCAGCTAGAGAAAAAGGAAAAGTCATCTACAAAGGAAAGTTGATAAGGATAAATTCAGACTTCTCAGCAAAAGACCTGCAGGCAAGAAGACAATGGAATGACATATATACAATTGTGACGGGTGGAAGGGGGGGTGGGGCGGAAGGAAGCCAGCCAAGAATATTATACTGAACAAAAATATCCCTCAAATACAAGGGAGAAATAAAGGTTATTTCCTGAGGAGGAAAAAATAAAGGAATTTTGAATTCAACAATTCATTTTCTCAGGTCACAATGTTATAAAACTGGAAATCAACAACAGAAAGAAAAGGAACAAAAAGACAAACACATGGAGACTGAACAACATACCATTTCAAAATGACTGGACACTAGAGTAAACGAAAACGAGAAATTAAGAAACTCCTTAAAACAAGCAAACCTGTAACACATCATACCAAAAACTCGGATACAACAAATGCAGTTATCTGAAGTCAATTTATAGCAATCAATACACACACGAAATATGAGAGAAATCCAAAACCAATACTAATAAAACACTTCCAAGAAGTAGAAAGAGGGAAACCACATAAGTCCTTCAACAATAAAGGGAAAGAACTAATAAAAATTGAAGCAGAAATAAATGAACTGAAAAATGGGGGGGAAATCAACAAGACAAAAAGTTGGTTATGAAAAGATTAACAAAATCGACAAACTGCTAGAAAACTTAACAAAGGAAAAGAAAGATGCAAATATCTAGAATTTGAGATGAAAAGGGTGCCATCACAAAAGATCCAAATGAAATAAAAAGATACATGTAGAGCAAAAGAAGAATTAGAGGTCACCAAGAGACTTCCAACCAAGAAAGAGTCTAAAGAAGTATGTATGTTGCCTTCACAGGAGAATGCTAGCAAGTATTCAGGGAAGAGCCATAACTAATTCTGTGCAGACTATTCCAAAATATAGAAACTGACAGCAAACTCCCACACGCATTCTATGAAATGAGCATAATCCTCAAAACCTGATCACGATCATTTAGAAAAAATGAAAACAGGAAGTAGATAAGAGTGTCCCTCA
Source organism: Tenrec ecaudatus (assembly GCF_050624435.1). Classification (NCBI taxonomy): domain Eukaryota; kingdom Metazoa; phylum Chordata; class Mammalia; order Afrosoricida; family Tenrecidae; genus Tenrec; species Tenrec ecaudatus. The sequence continues at coordinate 39,015 of NW_027457781.1, forward strand.
TCAATATTCTTATTCAACATTGTACTACAATAAACATCTTAGCCAGACAGACAGCAAAAAAATTTTAAAATAAAAGGAATATAATTGGGCAAAAAATAGGTCAAGCTGTCACTATTTGCAGATAGTATGATTTTACATAGTGAGAGCCCCAAGGACTCCACAGAAAGATTGTTGGAAAGTACTAACGAATCTGTTAAAGTAATGGCATACAAGATTAATAAGCAGAAATCAATTTTAATATGCTATTGAAGAGCTCCAAAATAAAAACATCAAGAAAAAAAATTAAAAAAGAGAAAACAATATCATTTATAATATCCATACAAAAGATGAATACCTGGGAATAGACTTAACCAAAGAAACAAAAGACCTGTACAAAGGAAACTACAGAAAAATCAAAATGTGAATATTACTGAAAGCAATAAATCTATAGATAGAACACAATTCTGATCAAAATCATTTTCTTGGGGGCTCATACAGCTCTTATCACAATCTATGCATCCATCCATTGTGTCTAGCACATTTGTTCATTGTTGCCATCATCATTTTCAAAACAATTTCATTCTACTTGAGCCCTTGGCATGGGCTCCTCATTTTTCCCTCTTCCCTTCTTCACGAACTCTTAATAATTCATAAATTGTTATTAATTTTTCATGTCTTACACTGTCCGAGGTCTCTCTTTACCCTCTTTTCTACTGCCCATGCCCAAGGAGGGGTTACATTGTGATCAGTGCCCCCTCTTGTTACCACTACTCTCACAGCTGTCTACAAATGGGTTTGGGGTCTCCAGTCCACCCTCCCCCTCAATCACATCAATAAGGCTTTTTGTTCTGGGTCTTTGATGCCAGATACCTGATCCCTTCGACACCTCTTTATCACACAAGCTGGTGTGCTTCTTCCATGTGGGCTTTGTTGCTTCTTAGAGAGAGTCACTTGTTCATCTTCAAGCCTGTAAGACCCCAGATGCTATATCTTTGCATTGCTGGACACCATCACCTTTCTTCATTACATTTGCTTATGCACCCATTTGTCTTCAGCAATTCTGGCGGGAAGGTTATCACAGAATGCCAGGTGACTAGAACAAAGTGTTCTTGCGTTGAGGGAGTACTTGAGTAGAGGCCCACTTAATTGGACCTTTTGGACCTACTTTCTATCCAGCTCTTGGTAATCCAGGGTGTGTGCTACAGACTCGTGGACTTAATATTGTTCTTTTGAGGCACACAATATCTTTCATAGGCCACACCAGAAAGAATCCTTGTGGAAGCTACATTCACTGGAGTTTGTAAACTGGGCTTTCATTCAAACTCATCAGGAGCCCTTTGATTTAAGACTGAAATTCATCAGTGTGAGAAGATGATGACTGCTATCCCAAGTTATGGAATTGGCAGTTATTGGACTTTGGTTTGACTCTCTGGCCTTCAGGGTGCCTAATGAATGGTGATCCAGGAATACCAAATATTTACTACTTTAATGCTCTTCTTATTTTGTTATGACATGTATTAGTCAGGTATGCATGTTGCTACCTTTTGGAATGAATTTTGTTGAAAGTTTTGTTCCAACATCAACCCTAATTATTTGTGTAAATAGTGTCCAGCCCAGCCTGTGTGATCACGAGGTGTCAATGGGATCAGGTATCAGGCATCAAAAAACAAAAAGTCCTATCACTGTGATGAGTGGGAGTGCGAAATGGGGACACAAAACCCATCTATAGGCAACTGGACATACCCTTACAGAAGGGCCTTGGGGAGGAGACAAACCAGTCAGGGTATAGTATAGTAAAGATAAAACATACAGCTTTCCTCTAGTTCTTTAATGCTTCCTCCCTCCCACTATCATGATCCCAATTCTACCTTACAAATACGGGTAGACCAGAGGATGTACACTGGTACAGACAGGAACTAGAAACAGAGGCAATCCAGGACAGATGACCCTCTGAGGACTAGTAGTGAGAGTGGCGATACCGGGAGGGTGGAGGGAAGGTAGGGTAGAAAGGGGCAAGGGATTATAAAGATCTACATATAAACTCCTCCATGGGGGACAGACAACAGAAAAGTGGGTGAAGGGAGACGTTGGACAGTGTGAGATATGCCAAAATAATAATAATTTAGAAATAATCAAGGGTTCGTGAGGGAGGGTGGGGGAAGGAGGGTGAAAATGAGGAGCTGATACCAAGGGCTCAAGTAGAAAGAAAATGTTTTGAAAATTATATGGCAACAAATGTACAAATGTGCTTGACACAATGTATGTATGGATGAATTGTAATAAGAGCTGTATGAGTCCCCCCAGAAAAGATTTTTTAATAAATTGTTCAGAAACTTGAATTTAATCTATATAAAGTCAACAATTCGAGCATGAATTGATGTCTGAAACCAGCCTATACTTCTATATGCTTTTCTCAACCGTGTTTTAAATTCTGTATCATTAGCTAAATGAATAACACTATCGTTACCTTATGTCCCAGGAAGATGGTTTGAAAAGTTTTCGTTATCATAAAATGATAATGTTGTTTCTAAAGTGAACCAGAGACATATATAAACCACAGATATGTGAATGGATTTTGTGCTCCCATTTAAATCTAGCCCCAATCTAAGAACTATGAGTTCTTAGGATGTGGCCCTCTTTAATGCTTAAAGAAGTCACTAAAGATATAGGTGCTATAGAAAAAACAAAACAAAAGAGAATGAAAAAACAACAAACAAAGCCAAAGTAATATACTCATAAAAATTATATCTGTTTGTAATTAACAGATAAAAATTTTACTAGTACATTGCTTAGAACACATGGTAGATAAATGGAATCACAGAATGGAATTTTCCCACTTTTTGCAGTCCATTGTATATTCAATATTTGTAAGTCTTAACATTTACAAAAAGTACAAAACAAGGTGATCTATATTAAACATAATGCCTGTGCTATAAATTGTCATCACAAGGTAATTATTTTACTATTGATTCGAACATTTTCTTCATTCAATACTTTTATTGAAGTTCAAAGTATACATTCTTAAGACAATAAATACCTGGCTGTTTTTTCTTAGTATCACAGAGGTACCATCATCAACTTCAAATTCTCCGTAGTCTCTTAGACACCGTACCTGAAAAGAAAATCAGATATTTTATCCAAATTACCTTTTAAAATATGCAGTGATCATAACATGAAGTGGGATTATATAAATGCCCGAACAGTAAAAGTACTGTATTTTATGTGTCTGTTTCCTCCTCTGTGTACTTAGGACCCTTACTATTCCCAGATATTTACTGTGGTCCTAAACCTAAAGATCTCAATTTCCTACGTCACCGGGAAGGGAAACATAAGCTTTGCTAATGTATACATGGATGGTATTACCAATAAGGAAACCAGGGATTTAGATAAAAGGAGACTACATAGTTGGACGTTTTCCTCTCAAACAATGCACTATATTAATCAGAAGGAATAAAAATGAGGGACATAACAGTGGCAAACAAGAAAGAAAAGAGCATTTTACCTCAACTAGATTGACCAGATCCTTCCCATAATCCATCAGGATAAAAGAACATACATCTAAAAACAAACTGTTTTTCTTTTTAACAATTTATTGGGGCTCATACAATTCTTATCACAGTTCATACATATACATACATCAATTGTATAAAGCACATCTGTACAGTCTTTGCCCTAATTATATTTTTCTCTTTTCCTTTTTTACATTTTATTAGGGACTCATACAACTCTTATCACAATCCATACATATACATACATCAATTGTATAAAGCACATCCATACATTCCCTGCCCCAATCATTCTCAAGGCATTTGCTCTCCACTTAAGCCCCTTGCATCAGGTCCTCTTTTTTATTTTTTCCCCCTCCCTCCCCTTTCCCCCCTCCCTCGTGTGCACTTGGTAATTTATACATCGTTATTTTGTCATATCTTGCCCTATCCGGAGTCTCCCTTACCCCCCTTCTCTGCTGTCCCTCTCCCAGGGAAGAGGTCACATGTGGATCCTTGTAATCAGTACCCCCTTTCCAACCCACTCACCCTCCACTCTCCCAGCATCGTCCCTCACACCCTTGGTCCTGAAGGTATCATCCACCTTGGATTCCCTGTACCTCCAGCCCTCATATGTACCAGTGTACAGCCTCTGCCCTATCCAGCCCTGCAAGGTAGAATTCGTATCATGGTAGTTGGGGGGAGGAAGCATCCAGGATCTGGAGGAAAGTTGTGTTCTTCATCGGTACTACCTCGCACCCTAATTAACCCATCTCCTCTCCTAAACCCCTCTATGAGGGGATCTCCATTGGCCGACACTTGGGCCTTGGGTCTCCACTCTGCACTTCCCCCTTCATTTAATATGGTATATAAATACATATATACATATACACACATGTACACATACATACACACATATCTTTTTTTTTTTTTTGCATAATGCCTTATACCTGGTCCCTTGGCACCTCGTGATTGCACTGGCCGGTGTGCTTCTTCCATGTGGGCTTTTTTGCTTCTGAGCTAGATGGCCGCTTTTTTACCTTCAAGTCTTTAAGAACCCAGACACTATCTCTTTTGATAGCCAGGCACCATCAGCTTTCTTCACCACATTTGCTTATGCACCCATTTGTCTTCAGCGATCCTATCATGGAGGTGTGCAGTCAATGATATGATTTTTTGTTCTTTGATGCCTGGTAACTGATCCCTTCGGGACCACTCGATCACACAGGCTGGTGTGTTCTTCCATGTGGACTTTGTTGCTTCTGAGCTAGATGGCCGCTTGTTTATCTTCAAGCCTTTAAGACCCCAGTCACTACCTCTTTTGATAGCCGGGCACCATCAGCTTTCTTCACCACATTTACTTGTTCACCCACTTTGGCTCCAGACGTTGTGTCGGGAGAGTGAGCATCATAGAGTTCCAATTTAATAAAAGGAGATATTCATGCATTGAGGGAGTGAACAAACTGTTTTTCAAAGGAAATCAAGTCTTCCAATCTCTTGTTTCTCAGGAATACTTAAAAATACATTTAAAAGATTCAGTTTCATGCTCTTTCATTTTGCTTACACAGTAACTTAGCAATCAATTAATTTTCATTTAGTATTTTAAAAATAAAACAAAATTTATGGAAGATGGAATGTTAGATTACATTAAGATGCTTGAAATTAAAGTGCCAACATCCAATCATTTTTGACCTATAAAATGTAAGCTTAATATAGTTCAGCTCACACATCACTATTACCTTAAAACTGTGAATCAAAGTTTGTTGCAGAGAGGGCACTATAAGCATTTCCATACTCCTGTCCCTCTATAGCAGTGTTTCCCAAAGTGGGGATACTGCAATGATCCAGGAGGAGTACAAAGCAGATAGCTACACTTTATCCTGGAGTATAGGCTATTGTATAAAAGTTTTTAATTTTACACACACACACACACACACACACACCATAGTGAATGAAGGGGTAAGTGCAGCGTGGAGACTCAAAGCCCATTTGTCGGCCACTGGAGATCCCCTAATAGAGGGGTTTAGGAGAGGAGATGGGTCAGTCAGGGTGCGATGCAGTACCGATGAAGAACACAGCTTTCTCCCAGATCCTGGATGCTTCCTCCCCCAACTACCATGATCCGAATTCTACCTTGCAGGACTGGATAGGGCAGAGGTTGTACACTGGTGCATATGGGAGCTGGAGGCACAGGGAATCCAGGGTGGATGATAACTTCAGGACCAATGGTATGAGGGGCAATGCTGGGAGAGTGGAGGGTGAGTGGGTTGGAAAGGGGGAACTGATTACAAGGATCCACATGTGACCTCCTCCCTGGGAGATGGACGGCAGAGAAGGGTGAGGGGGGGGGGTAAGGGGGGGGGTAAGGGAGACTCCGGATAGGGCAAGATATGACAAAATAACAATGTATAAATTACCAAGGGCACATGAGGGAGGGGAGAAAAAAAAGAGGACCTGATGCAAAGGTAAAGTGAAGAGCAAATGCTTTGAGAGTGATTAGGGCAAAGAATGTAGGGATGTGCTTTATACAATTGATGTATGTATATGTGTGGATTGTGATAAGAGTTGTATGAGCCACTAATGAAATGTAAAAAAAGAAAGAAAAAAAAAAAGAACACAGCTTTCCCCCGGATCCTGGATGCTTCCTCCCCCCAACTACCATGATCCTAATTCTACACTGGTGCATATGGGAGCTGAAAGCACAGGGAATCCAGGGTGGATGATAACTTCAGGACCAATGGTATGAGGGGCAATGCTGGGAGAGTGGAGGGTGAGTGGGTTGGAAAGGGGGAACTGATTACAAGGATCCACATGTGACCTCCTCTCTGGGAGACGGACGGCAGAGAAGGGTGGGGGGGCGGGGGGTAAGGGAGACTCCGGATAGGGAAAGATATGACAAAATAACAATCTATAAATTATCAAGGGCTCATGAGGGAGGGGGGGCAAGGGAGGGAGGGGGGAAAAAAGAGGACCTAATGCAAAGGGCTTAAGTGGAGAGCAAATGCTTTCAAAATGATTAGGGCAAAGAATGTAGGAATGTGCTTTACACAATTGATGTATGTATATGTGTGGATTGTGATAAGAATTTATGAGCCCCTAATAAAATGTAAAAAAAATGATTAGGACAAAGAATGTACAGATGTGCTTTATACAATTGATGTATGTATATATATGGATTGTGATAAGAGTTCTATGAGCCCCTAATAAAACAATTAGGAAAAAAAACAGGCCCAAAGAACAAAAGAAAAAAGGGTTAGCAATATATATACATAAATTAAAATATCTATAAAGAGATTCTATCACAGCCCTCTAGTTGATTCTAACTCACAATGACCCTATATTGGTTTTCCAAGGCTGTAAATCCTTACAGAAACTAAGAGTCTCATCTTTCTCCTGAGCAACAGTTGGTAAATTTGAACCTTAAGAACCTCAGAACCCTGGTGGTACAGCAGTTAATCACTGGGTTGCAATCTGCATGGTCGACAGTTCAAAACTACCAGTACCAGTAGGAGAATGCCTGGGCTTTCTACTCAGAAACCCATAGGGGATCCCTAGGAATCAGCATTGACTCAATACCAGAGAGTTTGGTTCTGGAACCTTATGGTTAGCAGTCCAATCAATGCCTATCCTACAATGTCAGCAGGGATCCTAAGAAAGAGATGAAGAGATGTAGTCAATGAATAAGGCCCATCTAGCCATCATCTCTTATGCATTGTATTATCAATTCTAGCCTATATGGCTATGGTTAAAATCCCATTTTGGAGGGATGGTTATGTGGAAAAGCCATCTCAGAAGCAGGAACACAGAGAAATGCTGGACCATCAAGGTGTAAGAGGCCCTAGTGGGACATACTTGAGATCTTTGTCTGAAGTGGTAGAGACTGAGATGGAGGCATCAAAGGCTGCAGCACAGAGACCATGGGACAGAACAGAGGGACTAGGCCAAGACCAGAGGCTGAGGCAAGGCGTCCATGACATAAAACAGAGGAGCAATACTGAGACTATGATACTTTGAGGCAGAGCAGTGGGCTGCCTTTCTGGCCCAAAGAGGCAAAGTGACTATGTGACTGAGAGGCTAAGGACTAAAGACTGACATGACTGCTGGATGACAGGAGAGGTACACTTACTGTTTCCTGATGCTGACTTGTGGTAACTAGTTACCTTCCTTAATAAGCCCACTAAATTGTGAATATTGTCTGTGAGTTCTGTGAGGCCAACTGGGACCGATAATTGAACCCGACAGAAAGGCAGTGTGTGAGGGAGGAGTGGGTGGTGTCAGAATAGATATTGAAGGATGAAGGATGGAAGCATGTCTGAACTCTGCCTCATGGAAACAGTGAAGCCAGAGAAAGTCAAATACGGCCCTCTGATATGTCTTCCTACATTTAAAGAAGCCAATCCAATTACTAGCACTAACAAATAAGAGAAACAACGTTACTGGATAACTCAACAGGATATTTGAGTTGGCAGAAGAACAGAACAGCTTATTGAGTCTGAGGAACAAAAGTAAAGAAACATGATCCCAAGGAACACCATCAAGCAAATCAATGCAAATATTATGGAAGTCCCAGAAGAGGGCAAAGGGTAACTAAATAAAACTTAATAGACAACAGCAGAACATTACCAAAACTTGACAAAGGACAAGAATGTACATATCAATGACACTTAAGAATTTCCAAATCAGAAGAAAGCCTGAGAGATCCACACCAAAATATCTTATCATCAAACTCTTTAAAAAAAAGATAAAATCTTGACAATATCAAATAAAATGAAGTACCAATTTACATATATAGAAACCCTGGAAACCAGGAGGTAATAGAGTCACATATTTAAAATAATGAAAGAAGTGAACAGCCATCCAAGATTCCTATAGCCAGCAAAACTTTCCTTTATAAATGAGAATAAAATTCAAGAAAACAAATAAAACCTGAGGGAATGTTGAGACATTCCTTTAGATTGAAATACAAGGAGAGTAGATTGCAAGATGAAGCAATATAGAGAAAAAGGTGTTAGGTTCCTGGATTCAGGTACCTGAAAGAATTCACACAGCAGAAGCAGGTTTGTAATCCAAGTGATTTTATGGGGAAAAGGGAAGTTTCAGGTATTACAGCCTCAAAAAATACACATTGTTTTAAGAAAGCATACAAGGATCCGCAGAACTGCACATGGGTTCACTGCTGAATGGGAAAAAAACACATAGAAAGAACAGGAACACATAACCCAGCACGTGGAACCAGGAAATCCCAGGGGCCAAAAGGGCTCCCACCCCCCACTTGTGGAGAATGCTGGAATGGAAGGAAGTCAAGGCAGGGTCTTTATTCCCTCCTCTCCACAACGGCTGGGGGAAGCATGGTTGAAGGTATTGGTTGGTTCCACTGGCTTGAGTTTAGGCCCACCTGTGTGAGGTAATGTAACTGAGCCTAATCTGTGTGCCCTGGTGGACCTCCCCTCGGGGCGGAGGGAGCTCTTGTCTGAGCATGCTCTGTTTGATTGTTCTAAAATTTAATGGATGCCTGATTTCTTCCAATCCTTTTGCTTTAGCCTTATGCAGTTACTGCGGAGACAACCCCCTTGTGGTGCTTATGTAATCTGATGTCAATTTGGGACTTGAGAGGATTAAGAGTGAAGTGGTGGAGTCTAGTTGGTCAATCAGGATAGCCAGTGAGGCCTCTGTGTGGGCATTGCCTTCGCCTGAGAATTCTGGGAACTCCAGTATTTCCTCCTTAAACAGGAGACGCTTCTCTCTCTCAGCTCACTTCCTTGGAGATGCTCTACTGGCAAGACACATGGCACTACGTCCTGGTAGCTGGGAAAGCCACACGGACCTACCCTGATGCAACAGACCTCTGGAGCCAGAGAAGCTACATAGAGAAGAACCCTGCCAGCGCTGAGATGTTTACAATGCTACTGGATCCAAAAACTTTCTACTCGCTGGTTCAAGATCGTCCTGCAATCGGAGTCATTGCATGTTTCGTGAGTCTGACGAGGCCTTTACAGATTGGTATCAGACATATGGGCTAATATTGGGCTCACGGACTTGACCTGGACTGGGCTGGGACGTTTTCGCAATATTCAGTTGTTCTTCTATATAAACCTCTTTCTTATAAACATGAGTTTCTATGAATTTGTTTCTCTTGTCTACCCAGACTAACACTCCCCCTTTATGGCCCCTATTCTGGCTACCTAACATATTTAGCCAACACCTAAGTTGAATGCAAACATTTTTCTTTGGTCTACTTTATTCAATATTCAAAAGTATACAAAAGAGGATAATAAAGATGGTTCAAAATCCAAAAATTAACTAAGCGCCAAAGTACGTGGTACTACTGGAAGAAATGAGGAGCAAAGAGAGGATAACCCACTTAACAAGTAACAAAATGACAACTATATGACAGGGACTTCAAGTGTGTGCAAATATGGAATTTAAAAACTGAAAAAAGTCCCAGAAACATTTGAAGCTCCTTGGTAAGTACTTCCTTAGTGGTAGTAACTTGCAATATGAAAGTATTAAAATGTCCAGTGTAAAAGCAGAGACCTTGTGATATGCATATGATACAACTTTGCTTATGGAAAGCTAAGAGGATTCAACACATTAATGAAGAACTGAGACTAAAGCTTTCTGTAGGGATTATGGCTCGATGGAAAAAAAAAGCCTCATGCTCGGGCCAATAAACACAATGATAAAAAGAGAAAAAAATAAATTGACACGGATTTCATTTATTTCAATGCATAATCAACATTCATGGAATTAGTGAAGAAATCAAGCCATGAGATAAATGCTGCAAAAGACTTCTTTAAAGTGTTAAAGAGCAGCAGAGTCAGCAAAATGACTGTCAGACAACAAACTCGGACAACTCTCAGCAATTATAGAGAAGGTCCACTAGGAGCGATATCCTAAACTTCATGGAAGAGAATCTCAATATGAAGTACATCCAAGCTTCTTAAACTGAGAGAGCAGTAGCAACTACTAACAGATTCCCCTCTTTGTTATAGGCTGTCCACACGCTGGGGAAGCGTCCCTCCTGCCTGGCATAGCCAATTTTTTCTGGTCCCTGAGCTAACCCAGCTGACCAAGCCTCTTGGCTTGCTGTCCTCTGGTGAAGAACAGCTTTGCAGAGTCAGCTTGGTGCAGACAGTCACTAGCCAAGCTTAACTTTTGCTTTGTTCTACAGTTCCACCAGCCCTTGCTCAACATTCCTCACCTTGCCACCCCCAAGCAGGAAATGTGTTAGCAAAACAACACAATTAGGGGGCAAGGGGGAAAGAGAAGCCTAGCACTTCCCGCACCAATCTCAAAGTAGACTTGAGAGGTTTAATTTAACCCCACCCCCCCCATTGGGTGAGAAATCCACACACCTGGCCTCTAGACCTGGCAGGAACCCCATCTTATCCCTCAAGGGGTGGAGTCAAGGGACAGAGTTTTTGTGGGTTTTGAACTGCGGACCATGCTGATCGCAACCCAATGTGTAACCACTGTACCACCAGGGGTCCTTTTATCTCAGTAAAACTATGAAAACTAGTCCTCGGTTTATCTGACCCCAGCCATGCTATTTTTTAATCACCTAATATGTATATGAAAGGTGAACAATGAATAAGACAGAGGTGAATTGATAACTATGAATTATGATATCGCAGAAAAGCACTGACAAAACATCAACAGCCAGAAGAGCAAACAAAGCTGTGCTGGAAGAGCTACAGCGGGAGTGCCCCTTAAAGAGGCCGACTCCGTGTATATGTCATCTGGATGGCAAGTCCCTGGATGGTCAAAAAGAGGAAGCCTCTCAGTGGTACACATTGACACCATGACTGCAATAATGGGCTCAAACAGCAATGTTTGAGAAGAGGGTGCGGGGCAAGGCAGTGTTTCATTCTGTTGTACATCTAGTTACTATGAATAGGACTTTGTGGCACCTAACAAAACTATATTCATATCTCCTTCTTACATAATAGGAGCATAATCCACACATTCAATAAAATCCATTCTCAAGAGGTAAAACTTACTTCAATATATAAGCTTTGGGGAGGCTTCATATCCTGTGTTATGTCCAAACCTTCATTTCCTCCCAATGACCTCATGTAAGTAGCAAGGGACTTCTTATAACAATTGAACCATTCTATCTGAAAACAGAAAAATGGTCTTTTTACCAAGTGACAAAGAAAACAAGCTTGCCAACATTGTGTAATCGTGACTTCAAACAGCACATACGCCCATGTAGACCATGAGTGTGGCATTCCTGTATTTATATAGCGAACATTAATGGTTGTCTTCTACGAGTCAGGAACTGTCTGTGCACTTAGGATGGAGCATTCAACCAAAACAGACAAAATTCTTGTTATCACATAGCTTACAAACCAGTAGACCTAAGCACAGATCTAAAAAAACCATTCAACCAGAAACAACACTACGAAAAACACATGATTCAGTTATGGTCGCTTTAAATACTGCACGGACTCTTTTTATAAGAATGGAACAACATGCTTGAGCAGACAATGCAAATGTCCCCAAAGAGAAGGAAGGACAAGCAAAATGAGGAGTGCACACAATAGAAGATAGTGAGGCTTACTTTGGAATTCAGTTCTAAGTTGTATCTGACAAGGGTAAACCTTTATCACATGTAAAGTGGCGCAGGAGGTCACATTATTTTATGACTGCATTTGTAGGAAAGTCAGTCATCGGAATTCTATAAATGTAAAAAAGTAGATTAAGAGTTGCCAAAGGGCTGGGGGAAGGAAATAATAATAAAAGGCATTTGTTATTTTTTAAAGTCTATTATGGTTAGGGTGAAAGTTTACAGAGAAAACTCATGTTTTATACAATAATTTATATATATTTTGTTTTGTGACATTAGTTGCAATCTCCTCAGAATCTTATTTATGTATAATTACAGAAAGGTAGGCAAAACAAAGATGTACAGGTTAATGACATTATTAAGAAACAGCCTGGTCAAGGAGTAACACATCCTCAGCCCCAAAATGGAGACTTATCATTTTGTTCCATTCTGAAAATTTTACATTATCACCCAAGAATGCATCCCTAAAACACTAGTTTAGTGCTGTTCATTATTTGTACTTTAAATAGATCCACACAGTATTTATTATTTTGTGACAAATTTCTTTCACTAAACATATTTTGGATTTCTGAAATTCTACTTTAAAGTGATGAAGAGCAAGGATGTCACACTTTGAGGACTGAGCAATGCCATGGGATTTTCCATTGACCTTAGCCATGGGATTTTCCATTGCCTCATAAGCATATGAAAGTTGGACAACAATTAATAAAGACCAAAGAATAGATGCCTTTGAATTAGCATGTTGGCAAAGAACACCGAAAGTACCATGGACTGCTAACTGAACAAACAAATCTGTCTCGGAAGATCACAGCCAGACTGATCCTTGGAGATGAGTATGGCAAGACTTGTCTCACAAGTTTTGGGCACGTTTTCAGGAGACCAGTCCTTAGAAAACGACACAATACTTGGTACAGTGCAAAGTCAGTGGGAAAAACAAAAACAACTCAAGGAGATGAATTGATACGGTAACTCAACAATGGGTTCAAACATAACAATTGTGAGGATGCAGAGTCCAGTAGTACTTCATGCTGATCTAGACAGGGCCACTATGAGGCGGAACTGACGAGAAGGCACCCACCACTACTATGTTGGTTAGTATTGGGTTATGTGTTGGCTAAAGCCAAGGTCAACAGTTTGACTCAACCAGTTACACCTAGGGAGAAAGGGGATTTCTGCTCCTATAAAGAAATACAGCTTCAGAAACCTAAAGAGCCAGTTCTACTTTGCTCATCCTTAAGGATTGTTAAAAGTCAATGGCAGTGGGTGTTTTACACAATTAATGTATGTATGTATGGATTGTGATAATAGTTGTATGAGCCCCAATAAAATGATTTTTAAAAAAGAAATTATGACATAAGATTATCTCTCTCTAAAGTGTCTTGGAGTCTCTAACTTGTAAACTACTATTTGTCTACCTTCATGGAAAAAAATAATACACTAATCTTTGTTAAAGATGGCATCACCTATCCCTTATCGGTGAGTTCAAAGTGAAATGTTCACATATAGAAACTGAATTTCGGTTTATGCTCTGAGGAGGAAAAGGCAGAGGCAGTGATTCTCCCCATAGACTAGACCTTGTAGAGACTCTATTAACACAGAATTTGGAGCCCAGCTATAAGGGATTTCCATTGAACTCAAGGTCAAAATGAAGTCTAAAGTATGGAAATCTAATCTCAAGACTAACATTATAATTGTTAATTATAATTTTCTGGTTCTAAAATCAGCATCTTGAAGTCTTACTTGTGTGCCTTGTCATGACTACCTTGTACTAAACTAAAAAAGTTTATGCACGACAAGTTCATGTATTTATGTTTAAAATAAAATCCTCATCTATTGGTTACTTAAATTTTAAGATAAAATCCTACAAGAACTATTACTCTTAAACACTCTATGTTTTTAAAAAAATACTATAGCTATTGTTATTAGAGAAAGAACATGTTCTGTTCATTTCACCATAATAAAGAGGCACCCCTCAAGTCCACTTAATGTAAGATTCCGGCACAAAGACCATGGAAAAAGAACCTGAAAAATTAACTGGTAACGTAATTATTTAGTAGTTCCCTCAAGAAGCTGAGGTACTTTGTTTCTTTCTCCAGAACATGAACAGAATAAAAATAAAGCATGGAAATGTACTTAGCAATCCAAGATCAGAGGAGGCAATGGTATTAGAGATTAAAACCTGAGCAGACTGCGGATGACAGTGGAAGCCCAAACTCCATTTGCACAGTTCCCACACAGATTAAGCCTCCAGTGAATCTCCTTAGACCATGAACAAAGAATGGAAATAGTCTTGTTATACACTGAGTGCATTGGAAAGTAGATTAACACAGATAATTTTTAACGTTATTGTTTTTCTCTCTTTTGGTCCCTTTTAAATTTGTTCTAGTTTTTATATTTTCTTTTGGATTGAGGGCTGTTTTTTTTGCATATGATTTTCTTTCTTTTTTTTTGGAGTTTTCAGTGGTTTCTTGAGCATTCAATATTTTGCCATGATGACTTAGGATAGTTAGGTGTTTTTTTTTATTTTGTGTTTTACATTTTATTAGGGGCTCATACAACTCTTATCACAATCCATACACATATGATTTTCTTTAAGTAAAATCTAGGATAGGACTTAGTTACTGTGAAGACTATAAATGGATTAAGTTTCTTTGGGTTAGGACAGGGCAGGCTGGGGCAAATGGTGAGTTTAAGACTGAAGAAAATGTTCTAAAATTGATGGAGATCATAACTGCACAGCTCTTTTTAATATATTTAAACCACTGGGTTGTGTGGTATATGAATTATGTCAATTAAACTCAAGTTAAATTTTTTAAATGCATTTAGCAAGTAAATTGTTTATAAAACTCATGGCAAATTTACTGAATACATGCCGTGGCAATTACATTATATCCTGTCAGCCTGTCAATAAAATTGCAGCTTGATGACCTCATTTTGAGGCATGACAGAAATAAGTAGCTCAATGGAGATCAAACCCAGTCTCTCTACCTTCCTTTTCTGCGCTGAGACAGTCAGAGAGCTGGAGGAGACCCGTGCCAACACTGAAATGCATACACTGCCACTGGATCCACAAGACCTTCTACCCACTGGCCTGCGATATTCCTGCATTTGGCATCATTACATATACTGTGAATCTAAAGAGGAATTTATCGACTAGTACCGAACATATAGGCTAATATCGGACTTAGGAACTTGATCTGAACTGGGCTGAGATGTTTTCTCAATATATAATTGCTCTTTTATATAAAGTTCTTATACACATGAGTGTATGACTGTTCCTCTAGTCAACCCAGACTAACACTTTCTTTCATAAGTGATATACTATACCAAACTCACACAATAACAGCATTGATCACATTCCGTTCTATGCTATGTTCCAAATGGGCAGCCTTAATCATCCTGTAACAACCCTGTTAATACAGCAGTTCTCAACCTGTGGGTTACGACCTCTTTTGGGGTCAAAGGACCCTTTCACAGGAGTCACTTAAGACCATTGGAAAACATGTATTTCCAATGGTCTTAGGAACCAAGTCACTGCTCCTCTATCCATCTCCAGGAGGGTCTGCCCACATACGAGTACGCAGCGTAATGACATAATCAGACAACCCCATCACATTCAACTTGTACAAATAAAGGTGGATGTGACAGGGTTGGCACCACAATGTGTTTATGTGGACAAGTCACACATGCGTAGAGAGCAGCTGCTGTGTTAAAAGCAGCTACTGTGTTAAAAGCAGCGACAGTGTTAAAAGCAGCAGTATTGGTGGTAAATGACACTTCATGAATTATTATTTCTGGGTAAAATCATAAACTACTGCAAAAAATCGATATCTGTACCATGGGAACTTTATCTGGATGCTGATTGGTCTTTTTATATTCAGCTGTGGTTGATGTGAATACTGCTCCTTGTGATAGTAACAGGTATGTAAAAACACAACATAGAGAATGTTAAATCATAGGAAATTTTAATAAACTGTATTGACTAAATTGTGCCATGTATCATCTTTAGTACTATTTTTTTTTAAATAAGAAATTTAAACAAGACGCTTGACTTGAAGGGAAAACTATCTAGGCTTCATTGAGAGTAATTTACGCCTACTTAAAGACAGATTGCCCTACATGTAATAGCTACATACAAAAATGTTATAAAACTGTCCTTGGTTTTACAATGATAAATGAAAAACATAAAAATTCTTCAATCGAACAAGGCATGCAAGGATTTTTTTCATGTCATTTTTTTTGTTTTTGTTAAACAGTGAGAGCAAAATAACCTACTGAAATACAAAGAGAGAAGCTGAATGAGCAAGCCACTGATGGAGAAGGGGAGCTTTCACAGAACCAGTGTTTTCCCCATCCCATCTCCACCTGATGTTGATCAAAACATACCATTGGTGATTTAGTAAACGAATAAATAAACAAAGGGAAAAATTTAATATGCTTGTGTACATGCACCAGTTACTTTGTGTACAATAAAGGAATGAGGAAGGGGAAATGAAATAAAGAGAAAACTATACTGTAGTTGTCAGGAGGTGGTGGAATCAAACTGTGGTTTTCTAATCGAGAATGGATTCTTGGTCGGCTGGAAGAGAGTTCTGGAGGAAAGGAGCAGGCTCCCTTAGAAGATGCCTCCTGTCTGCTGCTGGAACACATCAATTGTATCTTCATCCTCCATTTCCAACTGTGCAGGTGTGTCTGTTTCATTGATTGGCTGTCTGTCGAATCAAATCAGATCTGACTCATTGACAAACCCTGTTCACAATAGGCTTCCATTAGCTTACTAAGTGGGTGTGCCTCTGAATCTTAAACTGCACCACAGAACCATCCTGCCCTACCACCTTCAAGTTAATCTGATCATTGTTCTCAGTCTTGACTCCTCCCTTGAGTTTTTTGTTGGCCAGGGTGAATGCTGAAGTCTTCTCAAAAGAGGTACCAGGTCCGCACCAAACGAGCACACAGGCAGCTGCAGGAACAGCAGGAGGAGGTGGCAGTGGTGGAGGAGGGAGAGCCATCTTTTGTATTATTAAAGCTATGGTTATATATTATTTTCATTAGCCAACCATCCCATGACAATGGATCATGTAGAAGAACGTTAAGAAAAGATAGTGAGGATTTTTTATGGTATGGTTTTACTTCAATGACAGCAGGAACTGAGAAACTACAATGTCTTACTTGTTGTGAAGTTCTATTAGTTGAATCTATGAAGCTGAACAAACTAATATGCCATTTTGATAGCAAATATCCGAGCTTTGCTGGCAAGGATACCAACTATTTTAAAAGCAAAGCTGATGATAAACTCAAGAAAGCCAGACTTGACACTGGTGGCAAGTACCACAAACAAAACGTAGCAGTCATTGAAGTTTCATATTTGGTGGCACTCAGAATCACCAGCGCTATGAAACCCTACACCATTGCTGAGGATTCACTGTTGCCAGGGGCCAGTAAATTGTTCGAGTTATGATCAGAGATGAATTTGTTACAAAATTGAGCGCAATTTTCTTATCAAATGACACTGCCTGCAGAAGAATAGCAGACAAGGCTGCTGATATTCTTGATCAGATAATCCAGGAAAGTAAATCTGCTCCACTTCCAATATTTAGCATCCAGCGTGATGAATCTACAGACGTTGCAAACTGTTCACAGTTACTGTTTACCTGAGGCATATTAATGATGGCGACTTTAAATATGAGTTTCTTTTTTTGCAAACCTCTTAAAATGGCAACTACTACACGTGATGTATTTGATAGTTGGTTCATTCTGAAAGAGCATAAGATCTCTTGGGAAAAGGTTTGTGGTGTTTGCAGATGATGCTCCACTATGCTAGGATGTCAATCTGAATTTCAACGTTTGGTACTGAGTCACCGAAAGTCACCGGAACTCACTGTATAACTCATCAGAAAATATTAGCAACAAATACACGGCCAAAAGAGTTACAAGAAGTAATGAGAAGCATCATAAATTCTGTCAATTTTGTAAAGGCGAGCACTTTAAACAGTCTACTGCTTTCGCAACTGAAGTGAGACGGTTGTCCAGAGGAAAAGTTTTAAAAGGTGTTTTTGAGCATGGTGATGAACTCAAAACGTTTTTTATCAGAAAACATGACCGCAGTTCAAAGCATTTTGCAGCGATAAAAGTGAGATACAGAAAATAGTTTGATTGCCATCTTTGCCATCTTGAATGAGTTACAATTTATTACTGCAAGGACAAAATGCAACATGCCTTGATTTATCTGAAAATATCTGACCATTCCAAAGGAAACATCAGCTTTGGGGGAAAAATTGGATGAAAATAAAATTTACCAAAAAAATAATAAAAAGAAAATAAAATTTACATGCCTACCCTATCTGTTTTCTTTGAAGAACATGACACTGAACCAGACAAAAGGATTACAATTTCTGTGAAAGAACACTTGCATATGCTTGCAGATGAAATTTCATCGTACTTTCCAAATCTACCCGACACCTCATTTGCACTTGCCAGAAGCCCATTTGCAGTCAAAGTTGAAGATGTTCCTGAGATAGCACAAGAGACGTTTATTGAACTAACAGCGATGCAGCGAGAACTGATTTCTCTACAATGCCAGTTACAAAATTCTGGATCAAGTGTTTGCAGTCAGGTCCTGTTCTGTCAGAGACTGTGTTGCACCTTTTTCTTCCATTTCCAACAACTTATCTTTGTGAAACAGGGTTTTCCAGCTTGTTTGTTATCAAGTCTAAATAAAGAAGTAGATTTGTTGTGGAAGATGATCTTGTGCTCTTGCAAAGACTGTCTGGAGAATTTCTGATCTAGTGAGAAAGAAACTATCTCAACCTTCTGGCTTTTTACGCACACTGTCGCAAAATGTAGCAATGTAGTTCACTATTGTTATATTAAGACTGTTACTCATGCTACACCATGCTTCAAGACAAAATTTCATTTATTTATAATTAGAAATCAGTATTTCACAAGATATAATTACCTATTTTTGTGATTAATCACTATGCTTTAAATATGTTCAATTTGTAAACTAAAAATATATCCTACATATCAGATGTTTACATTATAATTCACAACAGTAGCAAAATTACAGTTATGAAGTAGCAACAAAAATGATTTTAAGATTGGGGATCACCACAACATGAGGAACTCTATTCAAGGGTCGTGGCATTAGGAAGGTTGAGAACCAAGGCTGTAGTAGGACACACTATGACCCCATTTTGTAAATAAAGGAGTGAACACAGAGCAATGAGGTTACTTGCCCAAGATTAGAAAGCAGTGTCAGGAGTTGAAACCAAGTGTTCTGACTCTAATGTTCTATCTTGAAATACTGGTCTAGCACCCTACCTTCAGTGACAAATACTCATCTTATTCTGAATATTTATTCATGCTGACTAGAAAACTACATATCTCCTAAGAATAATGTCGGCTTTTCAACTCCACTGATGAATCACTAATAAATAAAAGAAACTCCTTTTTTCATTGTCAGTTTTCCCTGTAGCACTAGAATTACTTACTACTACTCCCTTCCAGGAGGGTACCCCAGTGGCAGTTGCTACATTTGTCACTATTAATGGAAAGGTTGGCAATTTGAATCCACTTAGCTACTCTGTAAGAGAAAAATATGGCAGTTGGTTTCCATAAAGATTGATAGTGTATATGGATTATGTGCCAAATAAGACAGTTCAAAACAAAAATAATGTATAGCCTTATAAACCTCTGAGGCAGTTTTAGTCACAATCGACTTGAGAGTAATGAGTTTGGTTTTATACTTCCCATGCCTATCGCAGTAAGTACTAACTGCTTAAAAAACGCTGAAAACTTATTGCTGAAAAGGTGATCAAATCATGGATCAAATGATAGCAACTCAAAAGATTAGCTAGGAATCTTGGAGTAGTAAGCTTATGCTAGTGAGGAATAACTCAGAAAAGTATGGTAAGAATGGTTGCTTAATTCAAAAAGTATGTGTCAATAAATTATATATACAAACTGCTGAGTTAGTAGTTTATATTTACCTCTACACATTCTCACAAACAAAATATAGAAAATTTACAGAAAACAGAGAAATACTAGTAAACATCATTGTAGAAAAAAAAAGCCAGGATCTCAGTATTTTCCCAAAATCATTAACTTGAAAAAGTGCTAACTTACTTCTTCAGCAGACATGTGAAATCGTAAAGCATTAGGCAACACACTGCCATATTCCCACCTAAGTGCACGAATCCGCAGTAACCGGTCATACCTAGGACATTGAGAGAGTATTAGCATACAAACAAGCAGGAAATCAGACACTGTTCTATCAGTAAGGACTCAAGGATCTTATCAACTAAACTGTCATTTGTGGATTTTTTTTTTAAGATTCTGATGCAAATAGATCTACTCTAAGAAGACATCTTTGGGACTACCAGAAATCGGGAATAGGAACTGGGCTGATGCCCCTAGCACTGTTCATTGTCGTAACTGTGATGGTGACACAGCAGTAATGTGGAAAAAGATCAGAAAGGCCCTTATTTCTTAGAGATGTATCCTAAAGTATATAGTGGTAAAATGTTATCTGATGTTTAGTACTTAGTTTTAAGTAGCCTAACATACATATGTCATAAATTATGGAAAATGTATTGTTAAATTTATAAGACAACTCCAGGAGCTTCACTATATTATTCTCTCTGCTTTCAAGAATAGTGCAATCTTTTACAATACAAATTTTAAACTGGAAAAACGAAATTAAAATGCTTACATTAAATCAAACTTAAAAGAAATAACTCACTGCCACATGGAGTTGTTTGACTCATACTGACACTGTAAGGACAGGATAGAAGCGCACCAGTGAGTTTCCGAGATTGTAACTCTTTTTTAAGAGTAGAAAGCCTCATCTTTTCCCCGCAGAACAGCTGGTGGTTTTGAAATGCTGTTTCTGGTTAACAGTCCAGCGCATAAACACTGAAAACACTCTCACTTCCATCAAGCCAATGCTGACTCATAGCAAACCCCTGTGGGTTTCCGAGATTGTAATTATTTACAGGAATAGAAACACGGCCTTTTCCCCTCGGAACTACTAGTGGTTTTGAACTGTGGACCATGTAGATCACAGCCCAACAAGTAACCATGCTACCAGGGCTCCATGCATAACCACAGAGATAAATAAATCTGAGATCTGTTGCTATCAACCAGAAACTTAATTGAGAAACCCCATGGAAAACTCTTCTTTGTTTCCTGCTACTACAAGTAAAATCACAGCAGCTTACAAGTACGCAATAGTGCAGCGTCGATTTCTTAACAAAGAACAGTGCCGAAATTTGATGGTTGGTATCAAATTGCTTCTTCCGTCTGATTTTGCTTCATTACTAGGAAGAGAATTAAAGAGAAAATGGATAAATACACTGCAGAACAACAAAAATTTTTAAGTTTTATTGACATGTAACAATTCACATCAAACAATTCAATAGTTATTAAGAATTGTACAAAAAACTGTACAATTACCACTACAATCAATTTTAGAACATTTTCTTATTTCTTGTACTCATTGTTATTAGCTTCCTCTTTCCCACCAACCACCCCTACAATCCCCACAAGAAACCATTAAATCCAGTTCCTGGCACTACAGAACCAAAAAATTAACTTTTCCATGATATTTTTCAAAGGACTGATACACGTACACATTTTTACCTATTTGTACGTAACAGTTTACCTAAGCAAATTGTGCTGCTTCTACTTCAGAACTTTTATTTACACATTACAAGATTAAATTAAGAAAAAGCCAAGTTAACTAACTTGTCAATGCAATGATACTATAATAATTTAATCTCCTTTAACCAGTTGGTATTGTACAGTTTTGCACACTGATTGCTTTCTATTATTTCAAAAGACAAGTGTCCTATTTGTTCACTGAGGTAAGAGAAAACCTGACATCATGGCCCGAAGAAGGTGGTCTTACATGATGTTTCTATTGTATGAGCACTCCGCTTCTAGGAGCACTTCCGAATCCTCACCACACTACTGTAGCTGGACATGGGGTCAGCAGTTTATTCATTCAACAAATATTTGCTATTTCCCCATCTATATTTTTTACTATACTTTAGGGTTTTTTCATATACAGAGGAAGTAGTTTCACCCTATAAAATGCACATCTTCTTAGACACTTGATATGGATCACATTTTAAAACCAGAAGAACAAAAGGAGTAAGTATCTACTTTAGCATTTTAAAGCAATTAGATGAATATAAAAAGGGTCCACCATGCTTTGTTCCACATAATGCACTAGGCCCTGAAAACAGGAAAAATGCACACCCTGTGCTGTTAGGTTTTTCTATCTGCTGTCACTCTATGGGTACCAGATTATGGTCTACATTGTACAAACTAAGCACAAATACACCTAATACCAAGTACTTAAAAACATACATCAAATGTCCTAAACAAAAATCACATTTATAGGTGGGTAAATAAAAAGATTTCTTTTGATATATAATTTAACCAGACATTGCTTACAGTGATTGTTTTCTCAGAAGGACATCAGGAAGATGGGGGACAAATTTTTAAAACAAGAATTTACAAGTGTTATGAATACAAGAAAGTAGTTCAAAGTGGAACACATCCTGGCCCACCAAGCCCTGAGGACGATATTTCCACTCAGAGAAGTCAAAGCACAGAGAGGACCATATGGCCAGTCCACTATGAGACACGATGTACCTCACTGACCCATAGTGCTACCAGGGGACAACACTGGAAACACAGTGTGGGAACTGTGCCCAATCTGACCCCATCACACTGAGGCAAAACACTAAGAGCCATGCAACAGAACAGCAAAGGAAGCAGAGCAAAGAAGTCTTGAGGGAGTACAAAAAATAGACTTTGGGGCCAGAGTGTGCCACCCCATCAGACTCAACTGGAAAACACTCCTAAAGGTCAACAAACAGACCTTGAACTATTTACAGGCTTTTCTTTTTTTTTTTTTTGTCTTTTTTTGGTTTTCTTTTGTTGCTTCGTTTTGCTCTGTCTTGTTTTTTTGTGCATATTATTATCTCTGCAATTCTATCTAGAAAAAATAGGCGGGATAAACAATCTGAAGGAGAAAACAACGGACTGCTGGTTCTGGGGAGATATGGGAGCAGGGGAGGCGGGGGTGGGGGGAAAGGAAGTGGGTGTTAACAAACCTAGGGACAAGGGAACAATAAGTGATTCAAAATCAATGGCCAGGAGGGTGCAGGAGGCCTGGTAGGGCTTGATCAAGAGCAGTATAACCTAGAGGAATTACTGAAATCCAAATGAAGACTGAGCATGATAGTGGGACAAGAAGAAAGCAAAAGGAAATAGAGGAAAGAATTAGGAGTCAAAGAGTATTTAAAGGTCTAAATACAGGTGTGTACATGCCAATATTTATATATGATGATGGAGAAGTAGATCTAATGTGCATGTATTTATAGGTTTAGTATTAAAGGACATTGGGACTCTACTCAAATACTCCCTCAATGCAAGAACACTTTGTTCTATTAAATTGGCATTCCATGATGCTCACCTTCCCTACATGATTGCTGAAGACAAAACAGGTGCATAAGCAAATGTGAAAAAGAAAGCTGATGGTACCAGCTATCAAAAGATATGGCCTCTGGGATCTTAAAGGCTTGAAGATAGAGACCCACATGGATGAAGCACACTAACCTGTGTGATCACGAGGTATCTATAGGAACAGGTACCAGTCATCAAAGAACAAAAAAAATCATCATTGTGAATGAGGGGGAGTGCGGAGTGGAGACTCAAAGTCCATCTGTAGGCAAGTAGACATCCCTTTACAGCAGGGTCACAGGGAGGAGACGAGCCAGTCAGTGTGCAGTATAACACTGATGAAACACGCAAGTTTCCTCTAGTTCTTTAATGCTTCCTCCCCCAATAATCATGATCTCAATTCTACCTTACAAATCCGGGTAGACCAGAGGCTGTACACTGATACAGATAAGAGCCAGAAACACAGGGAATCCAGGGCAGATAAACCCTTCAGGATCAATGAGTGCAGCAATACCAGGAGGGTAAGGGGAAGGTGGGGGAGAAAAGAGGAACCAATGATCCACATATAACCCCCTCCCTGGGGGTGGAAAACAGAAAAGTGGGTGAAGGGAGATATTGGACAGTGTAAGACATGAAAAAAATTTTATAAATTATCAAAGTTTTGTGAGGTAGGGAGGGAGGGAGAAGAAGGGTAAAAAATGAGCGGATACCAAAGACTCAAGAAGAAAGAAAATGTTTTGAGAATGATGATGGCAACAAATGTGCTTGACATAATAGATGGATTTATGGATTGTGCAAAGAGTTAGTTATACAAGGCCCCAATAAAATGATTTAATAAAATAAATAAACCTAACCAAACTCACTACCAAAAAAAAAATTTTCCTGTATCCATTGCTGGTAGGAATGTAAAATGGTATCGCTAATGTAGGTAGTAGTGTCGCAGCTCAACAAAAATCTGATCTACTACACCCAGATTTGAAAAGACATGCAAACAGACTTGTACACCAACATTCCTTGCTATACTATTTGCAATGGGTGAAGATAAGAACCACCTAATGCCCATGAATAGGAAAATGTGATATATATGTGTACACACTACTGCTGCTGCTGATGTTGTTACTCAGCCAATCGGAGAAATGAAGAATTGGCACAATCTACAATATGGATGGGACTCGATGTCATTAAACTAGTGAAAGAAGTCAACCACAGCACGGGACTTGGTTTCAATCTCTTGCCACCAAGAACAGTGGCCCAGAACTACCAGTCTGTTTTAATGCTTCTTTGCTTTTTATGGCAGGTGTGGCTCTGCTGTTGTAAATATTATTGGAACGTTTGCCCTATCACCAACTCCTGTTGTTTCTGTAAATAGTGCTCAGTCACTTAAAGGTTTAATTTACACAAGTCAACAATTCATGTATTGCAGTTCACAGCTGGCCCATACTTGTATAATTTCCCTTTCTCGACAATGTTCTAAATTCTGTAACATTGGCTAAACTAATGACACCATCAAAGTGTACCGGCTACACATTAGACTCCTAAGTGAAACATCAGCAGTTTAAAGTCACCAGCCAAGTCTGTGGGGGAAGGATGAGGCTTTTTACTCCTGTGATGATGTGCAGGCTGGGAGACTCACAGGACAGTTCTACCCTGCCCTATAAAGTTGTCATGCGTCAGCAAGGGGATGATAATTGATAATGTTCTGTAACATAAAATGACAATGATGTCTCTTAGGTGAACCAGAGTCATTTATAAACCATGAGTGGATTTTAGGCTTGTACTTAATTCTAGTCCCAATCTAAGAACAGCTAGTTCTTATGACATGGTCCTGCTTGGTGGTTGCCCTCATGAAGAAATCACTGAAGATATGAGTCTACAGCAAAATGTGGTGAAGAACCTAGATGGTGCCCAGCTATTAGAAAAAATAGTGTTGGGGATTTTAAAGGTTTGTTTTCAAACAAGCAGCCATCTAAGTGGGGTGTCACATGGAAGGAGCCCATCAGCCTGTGTGAACATAATCCAAATCTAAAGGCTGGAATGATATCAAAGCTTAAATTGTGAACAATTGGTTTGTAGAAGGCTATGGTTGTCAGTGGAAGCCCAAAATCCATTTAGAGGGTCCACAAAGAGATCAAGCCTCTTGTGAATTCCCTCTCGTTATAGCTGAGGGATGTGAAGAGCTCTATTATCAGACACTGTAAATCAATATGTCAGACATAGATCAAAATGCAGTATATCTTATTTGATTTTCCTTTGGACCCATTTTAAAGCTGTTTCAATTTAAAAAAAAAGTGAAGGGAAAACACTCATGAAGCAAACCCTTGGAGCCTCACTGTGACCATGGACGAGGGGTGGAGGGCCTCGCTAGCATGCAGAGCGCAGTGGATTCCTGCGGATGCGGTTAGGTTCAAACTCAGCACCCCACCATTTGCTCTCCCTTATGAGCCATCTAAATGTGTTCTAGTTCTTAAGATACTTGTAGCTTTCTTTTGACTGAGGTTTTTGTTTTACTTTCATAGTCTTGTTAGTGTTGTTTTTATTGTTTTCACTGTTTTTCTGTATATAAAATCCAAGATAGGTGAATCAGAGGCAGTAACTGGATTCATGGTTCCTTGGGGCAGGGCAGGGGAGGTGGGGAGGAAATGGGGAGCTAATAACAATGAGTCCAAGAATGAAGAAAATATCTAAACCTGATTATGGTGATGATTCTACAACGATATGTGAATTATATACCAATAAACTGTTAAAAAGTCCATCGCAAATTATATAATTAAATGGTTCAATCATATTAAGAAGAGTTGTACAATCATTACCACAATCGAATTTAGAACATTTTCTTCCTTCTTGTACTCACTGTTATTATTGTACTCACTTCCTTCAAACCGCCCCGGCCACAACTCAGGAACCATTAATCAAGATATTGTCTCAATAGATATACCTACCCTAGATTTCATATACACTAAAACATTTAAAAACAGCAAAAAACCTACTAAAAATAACAAAGTAAAACAAAAGTATCCCAACTGAAAAGATAGAAAATATAAAAAACTAAAATCAATTTAAAATGGGTCAAAAAGGAGATCAATGGCTATGGTGCTAAATTTTAAAGGAATTGCATCTGCAATAATCCACTTTCCAATGCACTCTGCATAACAGCAAGGCTAACCACAACACTTGTCTATGCTCAGAGAGGACTCACAGAGCTTTATCCATACATATTTCCCCTGCACTTTGTTTTTACTGAAGTAAAATGGGTCAAAACAGAGGTCAAATGATATCATGCTTTATTGTAATCATCTCTATAACACTCTCTGTCTGATAGCAAGACTACTGACATCCTTCAACTGAGTCAGAGAGGATTCACCGGAATCTTAAACCACTTGTGTGGAACTTGCAAATGATTTTGGATTTCCACTGTCATCCATATCCTTCTGCAAATCAGGTGTTCACAATTTAAGCTCTAATACTATTCCCTCCTTCATATTTGAGTTTTAATTATTCACACTCCTCTGGTCACAAAGGCTGATGTGCTTCTTCCATGTGGACTTAGGTGATATTTCACTCAGAAGGCTGCTTGTTGAAAAATAAGACCCCCATGCGCCATTCTTTCTAAAAATCATACCATCTAAATTTCTTTACTACACTTTGCTATAGCATCCATATCTTCAGTGAGCATCAAAAAGGGCCAAGTCACAAGAACTAATTCTCATATTGGGCTAGAATTAAATGCAAGTCTAAATCCCATTCATGTTATCTATGGTTTACGTACATCTCTGGTTAATCTTAAGAGACATCATTGTAATTTTATATTAGAGAACATTATCAATCACCCCCAGGGGCACATGGCAATTCTATTGATAGTGTGAACTTTTTGATTAAAGAATCTATAAACGAATGCTGATCAAAAGGGAAAAATTCAAAATTGAATTTCAAATTACCAAGAACTCTAGACTTTCTAGAGCCACGTAAACTGGAAAAACCCAAGTCCTAAAATAATCCTTAAACCAAAAATATCCTCCAAAGTGGGTCACTCCACAAAGAGGTGGGATATGGGATAAGACCATCCACCTGAGGGTCTACACCAAGACAAGGCTGGGGCAAATCCCCACAGAAATGAAAGAACCTTGCCAGGAAATCAAGTTTAGGCCAGGGGAGAGGAACATCACTGATAGTTCTGTTGGCGAGCATGGTAGGTGAATGGGGAGAAATATCCTCACATTGGGAAGGTGTGCTAAACAATGATTGTAGGGAACCTATAGGGACAGATTTTATGTTCCTGGGTAAACACTACAAATATGTCTCTAGCCAAAGCTCAATAAAACATGCCATGGACTAAACACCAAGATGTCACTGGATGCTGACCTTGTGGTACGGTAAACCTTGTGGTCAGCATGGCATCACTCGGGCTACACAAGCGCTTAACACAGAGGCCCAGCAGAATGAACTGAGCCTGGCCTCAAAGGTGCCTGTACCCTTGGACTGAGGACTGGGGTGCTTAGATAGAAGAGGAAGCAGAGTGGCTGCCCTGGACCTGTGGAAGTGATGGTCATTGGACCTTGGGGGGAACCCCATTTGGTTGGAGTCCATCAAAAGGGACTCAGAATCACCATATATTTAGTACCTTGATGCTCCCCTCTCAGTGATATGACTGGCTTTGATCTGTTGGGCAGGGATTTAAACTTGGAAGAATTGATCCAGGATGTTTCCCCTGGCATCGATCCCCCCTGCTTAGGGTAAACAGAATTCAACTGAATATGAGATCTAACTGTGTGGAGCAACAACTCATGGGTTTCGGCTCAAGTTAGAACTGTACTTGCAGACTCCTCAAACCTACAGCAGAATGATGTGTCATCGGAAAACTTGATGGTGTTGCCAGTGCAATCATCTTATACTCCAGGGGGAATGATTGACAATGTGTTACTTTTCTGTTTCTATGGGTTTTTTTCCTTGCCTTTCATTTGCTTGTTTTGTTTGTGTTTGTCTTTAGTTGTCTGCTAGTTGTTTTGCTGCTGTTGGTGGGGTAGTTGGTCTTACAGGGTATTAATTTGTCATAGTATGGCTGTCAAAGTAAACCCGAGCTATGCATATCCCAGGGACAAGCAGATGGATTCTGGCCCCAATTTAACTTTAGTCCCAATCCAAAGACAGTTAGTTTGGATAACATGGCCTTGCCCACCTCATGTAATGATCACTGAAGATAAGGGTGCTATAGCTAAGTGTGGTGAAGAAAACAAATGGTGCTCACTATCAATCGGAATAGTGTGTGGAGTCTTAAATTCAAACAAGTAGTCATCTAAACGAGGAGTGAACTATGTCCACAAAGAAGAAGCACACCAGCTTGCGTGACCCAAAGGCACGCAAAACAAAATTCAAAAATGACAAAGGGAAAAGTATCAGAGCCCAAATTTCGAAGACCCAATTTATAGAATGCTATAGAAGATAGGGGGGCCCCAAACCCATCTGCAGAGTATCTAGTCAGATTAAGCCACCAGCAGATCCCCTCTAGTCACAGGAAAGTGTCTCGAACAGCTTTTCTATCAGATAGAGATCATTGTAAGTGTGATTATGCTGGAATGAACTGGATACATGGTCAGATGACCTCCCTTCTAACCTGAACTTGTTCTTGGTCAGTGGTTTTCAACCTTCCTAATATACATTTACTACAGTCCCTCATATTGTGGTGACCCCCCCAACCATAAAATTATTTTTGTTGCTACTTCATAACTGTAATTTTGCTACTGTTATGAATCGTCATGTAAAACCTGATAAGCAGGAAGTATTTTCATTGTTACAATTTGAACACAATTAAAGCAGAGTGATTAATCACAAAAACATTTTCTATTGTGAAAGACTAATTTCTAACTACAAATGAAATTAATTTTGTTGTAAAGCATAGTGTAGCATGGGTAACAGTTTTCACGCCAGTTACTCGTATGTGGGCATATCTGCATATGGGCAGCCCTGCCTAGAGACAGCTAGAGGAACAGTGTCTTGGTTCCTAAGACCATTGGAAATGTGTTTTCAGGTCTTAGGTGACTCCTGTGAAAGGGTTGTTTGACCCCCAACGGGTAGTAACCAACAGGTTGACAACTGCTGTTTAGGTGAGAGCATTTCTTGCTTGTTCTAAGACAAGGTGGTCTTTTCTTTCTTACTCATTATTTGTAATTTTATCTCTAAAGAATTGATTGTGTTAATGATTATGTAAGTCTTCTTGATATGACTGAACTATTGAATTGTGTGATATATGTGGATTAAGTACCAATAAAACTGTTTTAAAAAAGGCTCAGAAACCCACACAGGCAGTCTATCCTGTCCCATAGAGTCACTATGAGTCGGCATTGACTCAATGGCAGTGAGCTTGGTTTGTTTTTTGACCAAATCACAGGGCACTATTACTTTGTCTTACAGCTCAAATTCTTCACTGTGCCAAATCCCAGGCTGAACTTTTACTATCTGTAAATCTAGAAACCTTTTGAGCTTTCTGCAGCACTAGTTCTGTATAAACTCCACTCCAACTATGAATAATCTCTACTGCGCCGATACTCAAACCAAACTCTGCCAGTGAGTTGATTTCCACCCAAAGCAGTTCTGCCCATAGGACAGGGTAGAACTGCCCCTCTGGATTTTTAAGACTGTCACTTTATAGGAGTAGAAAGCTTCATCTTTCCTCCTCAGAGTAGCTGATGGTTCCAAACAGCTGATCTTGCAGTCAGCAGCCCAACATGTAGCTATCATGTTGTCTATTGTCTATACTGCCTACTATATATTGTCTATTCTCTTTACTCAATGCATTAAAACATCTATTAATTTTTTAAAAAAGTAAAATGTATGTATTCCACTTTGTTAGTGCTTTTACTCACTTGTATCTCAATTTGGGTCTATCCTAATTCCGTCATATCAATCAACCAACAAATATGCATTAAAGCACCCAAAATGCAGATATAACAATAAGCAATATTAAGTCCTTTAGAGCTGGGCTAAATTATATAGTTAGAATATAATCAGGTGCACAGAGATTAAAAAAACCCCAAATATGATGCAAAATCAACTAGCTAATATTATTTCTAATTAATTCTTAACTCTGATAACTTAAAAAAAATCTTATGAAAACTTACACATCGGATTGGTTTTGTTCATATAAAGCCTTCATCTCCTCCAGAATTTGTCTGAGTCCATCCTCCTGGAATATATAAACTGCTTTTGATATATATCCATGGATTCCCCAATGCATTCAATTAATCCCCTAAATCTATCTGTACTACATTTATCCTCAATTTATATATATAATTTATTTAAAATCCATAGCCATTGCATAAATTCTGGCTATTTATGTACCTATATCAAAAATAAAGGCTTAATCGAGCATGAAAGTACACATTTTCACTGCAAAAACAACAAATACAAGTTTTAAAATATTTCTCCCAATTTTTTCCCCCAAAGACACAGTTTTGGTTTGTATTGCAAGAAAAGAAAAGCCAAAGGAATTTTTCCTACCATCTACCTTAAGATAGAAATTTTTCACTTAGACAAATAAAATGTTTTAATTCTAAAATTCATAAATGTTAATAAGATAGTTGACCATTTGAAAAGAAGTGACACCACATATTCTTTCAGCCAAAATACAGTCTTGGGTTCAACCAACCCTGTAGCCAATTATATGTTGAAAATGTCTGATGATGATGAATAGCCTTGTTTACTCTTGATGTCATTTATTACCCATTTCATCTCCACAATTCTAAAAGTTACAAGTCCTGCTAGTCTTCAATCACTTAAAAAACTCATTTATCAATATCTGTAGAATTGAGTTTCAATCATCCACATTTCTCACCACTAGCTCATCTCTCTGCCTCCATTAGTTCTTCTCTTCTGATGCATTTTCCATATTGCCAATAACCAAAACCACTTCCATTAAGTACATTTTGATTAAATGACCCTATAGGACGGAGAAAATTGCTCCCTATGGTTTACACAGCTGTAAATCTTTACAGAAGCGGCTATCTTTCTCCCTTAGAATGGCTGGTGTGTTTGAATTGCTGACCATTAGGCTAGCAGCCCAATGCATAACTCCAGGCCTCATTTTACTGCCAATAAGTACTCCAAAATATAAAAACATCCCGCCACACCCCTACCTGAAAACCTCTACCTGATTCCAAATGCCTGTGGAATAATGCCGAAGTTTTTCTAATCCTAGAACCCACCATTGACATCTCCATACATAACCTTTCCAGTTGTGATCATGAGTCTTAAGCCATTGTTTATCACCTGCCTGTGTGAGGGCTAATACTTCATACAAGGCTCGAACACCCACTCCCAACCCCCCAGTAGCATTTCTCTTTATGCTCCCATCTACGCAACACCAGTTTCACTTACCACATTGCATTCTATTCACTTGTGTTTCTTGGTCCTCTCACTGACATCTATCTAGTTGCTGCCCTATGATTGTTTACTACGATGCTTAAACGTACAGGCTCTTGAGCCAGACTTCCAGGGTTCAAGCTCTAGCTCTGCTCTTTACTGGCTATATCACCACTGACAAATCTCCTAACTTCAATTCTCCACTCACATGTTTGAGGTGGGGGGAGACAGCTCAGATCTCACACAATTATGAGGAGAGACAATTGCAAGCTAAGTGCTGAACATCATTCCTACTTCCATGTTATTGTAGTGGACAAATAATCATAACAGTAACAATACGACTGTTAGCACTATTATTATTTCTTGTAGAAACAGCATACAGGGACTCAGCCCTGGGTGTGTCAGGTACAGTTCCTCACTACACCAAGAGCTCTGTACCATCATCATGCCCATTTTTGTTGGTGAGAACACTGGACGCACAGAAAGCCTGAGTCCACAGTGATCGAACAGAGTATGAATCTCAGTCTGGCACCAGAGGCCTACTTCATCATCACATTTTGCTCACTGAGTGCGTGCGCGCACACTAACGCGCATAAAACGCTAGATCCAATAAAAACGACTGGTTCTGTGGGTTTCTGAGGCTGTCAATCTTTAAAAGAACAGAAAGCTTCCAGCTTTCTTCGGCAGAATGGAGGTGGATTCGAATTTACTTTAGTTCGTATTGGCTAAGCAAAGGAAAAGCAACAAAGCTAAAAATGAAGCAAAATGGAAGGAAGTAGACTTTGAGGAAGCGCAATTGCTGAGTTGTACAGTAACTTCCTTCTTTCTCCCACAGTAACCTTTTGTTATGCTGTTACTTTCCCTTCCAGAACTTGGCTCACACCCTCAGGGGAATCTGAAGCAAACCGCGAAAAGAGCAGCCCAGGGGAGATCCCGCTCACCCTCCAGCCCCTTTCAGCCAAGCTCCCCGGACCTCCATCCCGCCCTCTGCCTTCCAGCCCGTCATATTAAAGGCGGGCAGCTGCCCTTCTGGCGTGTGGTGCAGTTCGCGGACCACCTCCGTCGCCTTTTCACAGAACATGGCGGGTAGACCTGGTACCGGGACCTCCTTGTCGGCCGCCCACTTGACCGAAGAGTCTGCGGGCTCCCTGCAGCCTAGTTCGCGCCGCGCTTATTAGCACAGGTCTAGGAAATCGCCTGCGCTTTGGCGAAAAAATCCCCAACCAATGGGAAGGCAAGGACGCAGGTTGCATGGCTACGGTGGTTGCAAAGGGACAATTCCATACGCGGTAGAGAAATATGACCGGAAGTGGGTAGGCGGTGACCGGTGCCTTCTTCCGGTGGAACGCGGCCCTCCGGAAAGAGTCCTTGGGGTTCCATTTGACTTTATCCATGAGGTGAGACGAATTTTCCAATACTAATCTGAGCACATAGTTTAGGGAGCAGCATAGCTTGGAATAGATGTACCACCCACACCCCCCGAAACTTCCTCTTTTCCCTTTTTTAAAAATAAAAATCATTCTATTGAGGGCTCATATAACTATCCATATGTACATACATTGTGTCACGCTCATTTGTACATTTTTGATATCATTCTCAAAACATTTGCTTTCTCCTTACTCCCTTTATATCAGCTCCTCACTTTTTCCCCTGCTTCATGGAACCTTGATCATTTATCAATTATTTTGTCATGTCTTACAGTGCCCACATCTCCCTTCATCCACTTTTCTGTTGTGCAACTCCATGGAGGGGGTTATATGTAAATCCTTGTAATCAGTCGCCCCCCTTTTTTTTTATATCATTTTATTGGGGGCTTGTACAACCCTTATCACAATCAATACATCATTCCATTGTGTTTAGGACATTTGTGCATTTGTTGACCTCATCATTCTCAACACATTTCCTTTCTAATTGAGCCCTTGGTATCAGCTCCTCGTTTTTCTATCTCCCTCCCTACCCCCTCCCTCCTAAACCCTTGTTAATATTGATAGGTTTAGAATTAAGGTAGCAGATGGACATTGGACCTCCACTTCTTTTCTCCCTCAATTGCAAGAACACTTTGTTCTATTGAACTGGCATGCCGTGATGCTCACCTTATGAATTAAGGACATCAGGTATAATGAATAACTATACAGACAACTTACAACAAAGATACAAGAGATCAAGTAAAACTAGGTAATCTTGGAACCTTGAGCTTCAGAAGAAATTATAGAAAAGTGGACTAAAAACTAACTAGAAGATGAAGGGAAACAAAAGTGGTGCAAGAACAGACAGGTGAATTGTCAGCTAGCCTGACGCATTCCATCCAGACAGAAGCCTGGCACATTGGTAGCTGGCACTAAGAAAGGATCCTCACTTGTTTCCCACACCCTCCTGATATCACAATTGCCAACCCCTACCTTCACCCATACACCAGACAGAGATATCCTTGTAAGTCCATTTCTGCTTGAAGACAAAGCTATGCCCTCATGGTTTAACATCCCCATGCCTAGAGATGGATTATCACCCCCATGCCCAGAAATGCTTGAGATTCTCCTCAAAGCACTAGCAAAAAATACAATGCTGGATCCCTCGCTGCTCTTGGACACGTGGAAAGTTCCCCCATGATTAGCCATTCTGACCCAGCTGCTTCTCTACCAGAAAGAATCCCCTCAGCTATCACCTAAGCTGTAAAAACGCCCTACTGGATC
This sequence comes from Tenrec ecaudatus, assembly GCF_050624435.1. Taxonomy (NCBI): domain Eukaryota; kingdom Metazoa; phylum Chordata; class Mammalia; order Afrosoricida; family Tenrecidae; genus Tenrec; species Tenrec ecaudatus. Next base: position 73,562 of record NW_027457781.1, read on the forward strand.
AGGTGCGTGGACCACAGAAAACAGATAGGCCTGCCAAGCTCCATCTGGAATCAATATTCAACCCCCTAGAGGCTGTGACCTATACAAAAAGGTCCTCACCCCAAGTTTTCTCTTTGTTTTTCCTTTTCCTTCACTTCCTTTTATTTATTTTAATCACTTCTGCACTCTGCTTTCTTCTTTATTTCTGCTTCTACTTCTATTCTTTCCATTTTAATTTACTTTTCCAGTTCCCTTCCTTTCCTTTTTTATGTTTTGATTAGCTTCTCTTTTATTTTTCTCTACCTTGGATTTTGACACACACACACACACACACACACACACACACACACACACACTTCTAGTTATTAAATTCCTTTCACTTGCTCTTGTTTGTCCGCTGTCTCTTGCTGGTTTCTTTTTCAAAAATTATTTCTTCGTTGGCAATTTTTTTTGTCCCTTCCTGTTCTACCTGACAGTGGACAGCAATCGCAGGCCTAGCCACCTCTATGACTGTAGTCATACCTATACAGTGACAGACACTACATACTCCTGTACCACCTGATCATCTTTACGTAAGTGAGACCACCAAACAAACCATTGCTAACTGTGCTATAATAACAACAAACAGTACTACACACATTCTCAAATTATCCTTTACAACAACCAGTAGATAGGTGGAGTGTCTGCAGTCTCAAGATACTAAGATCAATTAAACACAAAAACACTAATACTACAACATCTCAGTGGCAAAGACAATTTAAGTTTATATGAAGAAACAAGACAGAACAGCTGAAGCACATGACCAATATAGAGCTAGAAGACCTTTTTTCAGGAAGAAAAGGCATTGAAATTACCTGATAAACTATTAAAAATTATACTTTTATACTATCAATGAACCGGGAGAAAGGAAAGATTGCGAAGCTAAAGAAAAATTGAACACACACACACACACTAGAGTAATTCAGGAAAGCACTAAAATAACACATCAATTGAAACTAGAAACCGTACACCACAGCAAAGAGAAATTCAGAAGATTAATACTAAGATGAGAGAAACAGATAACGCATTAGAAGAGCAAAGGACTTTGCGAGTAGAAGGAGGCAGGGGAAGGGAGTGGTAAGCAAACAACGCCAAAGACAGGGGAATAACTAAGGAATTAAAATCAACAATGAGGAGGACATAGAGATCCTGGTGGTGTTGGGGTAACAGCAATTTAGCTGAGAAGAACTACTAAGGTGGAAGAAGGGTGAGTGTGATGGTGAGGTAGAAGAAAGGTAAAAAGAAACAGGAAAGATCTAGGAAGCAAAGCTATAGATAGAGGTATAAGCATAAGTGTGTACCTATGTAAATACATTAATTCATAAAAATAGAGGTATTGGTCTATGTACATCATATATGGCAAGACATTGATGTAGTAGATGGACGTTAGGTCTCTGCTCAGGGCCTGCCTTCAATACAAGAATACTTTGTTCTAAGAACCTGGCATGTTGTGATGCTCACCCTCCTGGCATGATCGGTGAAGACAAAATGGGTGCACAAGCAAATGTGGTAAAGAAAGCTGATGGATTGCCTGCAACAATGATGCAAAAATAGAGCGATACTGGGGATGGTTCAGGACTGGATGGGGTGTGCTCTCTTGTCTAGAGGGTCACTGTGAGGTGGAGCTGGTTCGACAGCACCCGACCACAACAACAACAGAAAACTAAGACTGGCTCTGACAAGTGTCAGATGCTGCTCACCCAGGCTTGGACATTAACTTTCCATCGCATTAAATGTAATCGCTTGGTGTCAGAGTTGGAGAAGCTGCTATTCATACTCTAGTGATCACGTGTTATGTGAGAAAATTACTTGTACATTTACTAGTTTGCTATTCATACCTTATTTCAGTTTAGCTTAATAACCCATTCCCTTGTTTTCTTTATCTCTGGGGAAAATAAGTATCACTAATTGGAGCAGGATATGTGAAAGTACTGCAAAAATAAAACACACCATGCTAATATTAAAAAAAAAAAAAGAAAGCTGATGGTACCTCTTCTAGCAAAAGATATAGCATCTGGGATCTGAAAGGCTTGAGGTTAAACAAGCAGCTGTCTAGCTGATAAACAAACCCACATGGAAGAAGCACACCAGCCTGTGTGATCATGAGATGGGATCAGGTAACAGGCATCAGAAGACTGAAAACACACACACACACACACCCCAAATCCATTTGTAGATAATGGAACATCTCCTTGCAAAAGGGTCACAAGGGATGAGTCAACTAGGATGCAGTATAACACCAATGAAATATACAATATTCCTCTGGTTCCTTGAGGTTCCTCACCCCCCACTACCATGACTCCAGTCCTGCCTTTCACTGCGCGCTAGACCAGAACATGTACACAGATACAGATAAGGAATAACAATGGAAGTAGTGATACCAGGAGGGCAGGAGAAAGGTGACTCCAATGATTGACACATAACCACACCCCCACCCCAGGGGGACGATCAACAGAAACCAAGGGTGATGGGAGAGAGTGGTTGGTTAAGATATGAAAATAATAATAATTTATAATTTATCAAGGGGTCAAGGTGGGGTGGGGAGGGAGGGGAAAAAGAGGGACTGATATTTTGACCCTGGCCTCTAAACCCCTGATAAGGCCTGACCGTGGCAGCCTGCTCTCTGCTGGCTCCTCTAAGCCCCATGTCCATCACATGGCTGGTTCATTTTCTGTCAGCGCCCACGTAACTGACATATCTCCCCCACTTGCCTGAAAAGACAGCCAGGAGATCACCTCGCTAGGGTTTGAGATCAACGGTGGCCCTCTCTCCTTTGGGGACTGCCTACACCAGGGGAGCTCTTAACACTGGTCTCACTTCATGCCCTGCCTTGCCCTAGGGGCTAACTGACCCTGGGGCACAGCAAGGCCAGTATCATCACAAGGGCATAAGGACTGCACCTCTTGGCCTCCTAGTACAATCCTGCCCCTTGAGAGTCCCTGGGGTCTAATAATAAGGGCTCAAATAGAAAGTAAATGTTTAGAAAATAATCTTGGCAACATATGTACAAATATGCTTGATACAATTGATGTATTGATTGTTATAAGAGCTCTAAGAGCCCCTTTATTAGTCTAGGTACTTTGGAGAAGTAAATCTACAGCAACTTGTGTATAAGAGAGAGTTGTATGTAAAGGTTAAGTGCGCATCAAGAAAATATCCCAACCCAGTGCTGCCCAAGCCCACAAGTCCAACATTAACCCATTAGTCCAATAACAGTCCACAAAGTCCTGCTCCATCTCACAAAACAGACACAATGATGTCGACTGCAGAGGAAAGCTGAGTCAATGAATATGTAAGCATCTCAGCGCTGGCAGGGGTCTCCACGTGGGTGCTCCAGCACCCAGGGCTGCATCAGGGTACGTTCATGTGGCTTCTCCCTGGGGATGTCTTGCAGGAAGTCTGTCTTGCAAGCTGAAGCAGGGAACTGCGAAAGCAGTTGCACCCTGGTGTGACCACAAAGCAAGAGACCCGAGAACTAGAAAGGTGAGGCTCACTGAGCCATTTATCCCTCTGCCCTTCAATTAACCCCACATGTGTTTATCGGCCAGGTTGGCACAATAAACTGAGTCCCCAGTAGTATGATCTTTTAATTTTAAAAAAGAGCAAATGGACTAGAATTGAATCAGAGAGAGTTCATCAGTGAGATTAAAGAAAATCTCTCAACCTAATTTGGTAAAGGAATAATTTTTAAAATAGACAAGAAAATCTAGAGAAAATCACAGAATTCTGTGGGACAACATCAAGTACATTATGTGTGATTGGACAAAAAAACAGGAAGAAACAAACAAAACAATCAAAAGAGCAGAGAGAAGGAAACTTCCTTAATATATCATGACATGGTAAAAAATGTACTCATGAAGCTAAACAAACCAAAAGCAGGGCTGACTGAAATAAAATAATCATGACATATCATGATGAAAGTTACAAATGACAGGAATCCTGACAGCAATTGAGGAAAAATAAGTTACTTAAAAAGAGGAACTGAAAACAAAAATTGTCTTAGAAAAAGTGCATCCAGAAGGCTCTGTAGCAGAAAATGACGAGACTTGGTTTAATGTACTTTGGACATTTTGTCCAGGGAGACAGACCTTGGAGACGTGTCCCACGCATGATAAAAGTACCGGGTTTTAGAACCGAGGAAAACCTTCAACAAGATGGATTGACACAGTAGCTGCATCACTGGGCTCAAAGATAAGAACAATAGTGAGGACTGCACAGTATGGGGCAGGGTTTTGCTCTATTGTCCATAGGAACACTGAGTTGGAATAACTCCACAGCACCTTCCAATAACAGCAACAACACCACCATCTATCATACACGAACACACTGAAGCAGGAAAAGTAAACATACATATTGAAAAGAGAAACGAGTCATGCAATTAAAAACTCCCAATACATTCAAAGAAGAGTTGACACCAATTTTATTCAAACCATTGTAGGACATAATAAAAATGGAAAGTCCCCAAATTCATTTTATGAAACTTGTAAAATCATTATACCCAAATCAGACAGAAACATAGCCAGGAAAGAAAATAATACAGCAATATCCCTTATGAACATAAATGTAAAAATATCTCAACAAAACCCTACCTAATAAAGCCAACAATAAATATCTCAGTAAAGTAAATCATCATGACCAACATGAATTCATAACAAGGGTGCAATGATGGTTACATATTAGAAAAACAATCAATGTTATCCACTATATAAACAAAACAACAGGAAAGAACTTTATAACCATATTAGAAAAATTCAAATCCTACAATCCTGAGAAGAAAATGGGACCGACGGTTCCAGGGGATAAGAGAAAGGGAGAGCTAGGGAAGGGGGAGGGGAGCCAACAGACCCACGGACAGGGAACAACAAGAGATCTAAAATTGATGGAGAGGAAGGTGTAGAATGCCTGGTGGGGTTAGATCAAGTACAATGTAGCTGAAAGAGGAATTACTGAGAGCCAAATGAAGGTCAAACATGATAGTGGGACAGGAGGAAAGTAAAGGGAAATAGAGGAGGAAAGGAGGCAAAAGACATTTTTTTTTACATTTTATTAGGGGCTCATACAACTCTTATCGCAATCCATACAAATACATACATAAATTGTATAAAGCACACCCCTACTTTCTTTGCCCTAATCATTTTCAAAGCATTTGCTCTCCACTTAAGCCTTTTGCATCAGGTCCTCTTTTTTTCCCCCTCCCTCCCCGGTCCCCCCTCCCTCATGAGCCTTTGATAATTTATAGATTGTTATTTTGTCATATCTTTCCCTATCCGGAGGCTCCCTTCCTCCCTTTCTCTGCCGTCCATCTCCCAGGGAGGAGGTCACATGTGGATCCTTGTAATCGGTTCCCCCTTTCCAACCCACTCACCCTCACTCTCCTAGTATCACCCCTCAGACCCCTGGTCCTGAAGGTATCATCCACCCTGGATTCCCTGTGTCTCCAGCTCCCATATGCACCAGTGTACATACAACCTCTGCCCTATCGAGTCCTGCAAGGTAGAATTCAGATCATGGTAGTTGGGGGAAGGAAGTATCCAGGATCTGGGGGAAAGCTGTGTTCTTCATCGGTACTACATCGCACCCTGACTGACCCATCTCCTCTCCTAAACCCCTCTATGAGGGGATCTCCAGTGGTTGACAAATGGGCTCTGGGTCTCCACTCTGCACTTCCCCCTTCATTCACTATGGTATATATATATATATATATATATATATATTTTGCATGATGCCTTTGGCACCTCGTGATTGCACAGGCTGGTGTGCTTCTTCCATGTGGGCTTTATTGCTTCTGAGCTAGATGGCCGCTTGTTCACCTTCAAGCCTTTAAGACCCCAGACACTATCTCTTTTGATGGCCGGGTACCATCAGCTTTCTTCGCCACATTTGCTTATGCACCCGTTTGTCATTGGTGATCGTATCATGGAGGTGTGCACCCAATGATATGATTTTTTTTGTTCTTTGATACCTGATAACTGATCCCTTCAGGACCACGCGATCACACAGGCTGGTGTGTTCTTCCATGTGGGCTTTGTGCCTTCTGAGTTAGATGGCCGCTTGTTTATCTTCAAGCCTTTAAGACCCCAGACACTATCTCGTTTGATAGCCGGGCACCATCAGCTTTCTTCACTACATTTACTTGTTCACGCACTTTGGCTTCAGCAGTTGTGTAGGGAGGGTGAGCATCGTAGAGTGCCAACTTAATAAAAGAAAGTATTCATGCATTGAGGGAGTGCTTGAGTAGAGGTCCAAGGTCCTTCTGCCACCTTAAAACTAAACCTATAAATACAGAAACATAGATCTATTTCCCCATCCTCATATATATATTTGCATGTACATGTCTTTGTCTAGACCTCTATAAATGCCCTTTGACTCCTAGCTCTTTCCTCCATCTCCCTTGACTTTCCTCCTGCCCTACTACCAAGCTCCATCCCCACCTGGGTTACAGCTATACCTCTTCTTTATGTAACCTTACCCTTGATCATTCCCTACCAGGCCTGCCACTCCCTCCTCACTACCATTTTGGGTCCCATGTTGTTCCCTTGTCCCTGGGTTTGTTAACACCACTTCCTTACCCCCCCACTTCCCCTATCCCAAGCCCCCCTCGGAACTGTCGGTCCATTGTTTTTCCTCCAGATAGTTCATCCAGCCTGTCTTATTTAGACAGACCTGTGGAGACAATAACATGCACGAAAATAAGACAGAGGAAAACAAAGCAACAGTATACAACCAGACAACAAAACAACAACAAATCACTGACAAAGAACAAAACAAAACACATCAAGAAAGAAAACTTGTAGTTAGTTCAAGGATCGTTTGTTGGAGGCAAAAGACATTTATAGAGGTGTAAATATACACACATATATAAAAATATACTTATATAATGATAGGGATATGGGTCTATGTTCATATATTTATGTTTAATATCAAGGTTGCAGATGAATATTGGTTCTCTATTCAAGTCCTCCCGCAACGCAAGAACACTTCCTTCTAATAACCTGGCATTCTGTGATGCTCACCTTCCTGACATGATAGCTAAAGTCAAATGGGTGTATTAGCAAATGTGGTGAAGAAAGCTGATGGTGCCTAGCTATGAAAAGATACAGTGTTTGGGGTCTTAAAGGCTTGAAGTTAAACAAGCGGCCATCTAGCAGGGAAGCAATAAAACCCACATGAAAGAAGCACACAGCCTGTGTGATCACAAGGTGTCAACAGGATCAGGTATCAGATGACCCAAAACAAACCATCATATAGATATGAATTGGGGGGGGGGGTTGGAGTGGAGACCCAAGGCCCATTTGTAAACAATTGGACATCTCCTCACAGAAGGGTCAAGTCAGTCAGGGTGAAGTTTAGCACCAACAAAATACACACTACTCTAGCTCTTTAATTGACCTTGGCACCCCACTATCCTGACCCCAGTTCTAGCTTACAAATCTGGCTTGACAGGAACATGTACCCTAGTACATATCATAGCTCTTGGTACACGGAATCCAGGACAGATAAATCCCTCAGGAACAGTAATGGGAGTAGCAATACCATGAGGGGAAGGGGAAGATGGGAGAGGAAAGGGAGAAAAGGAAAACCAGTCACAATGATCGACATATAAGCCACTCCCCACCTGCAGGGGACAAGCAACAGAGTAAAGGGAGACTGCAGACAGTGTAAAATATGAAAATAATAATAATTTATAATTTACCAAGGAGTCATGAGGGTGAGGGAGGGAAGGAGGGAAATAAAACAGGAGCTGATACCAAGGCCTCAATTAGAAAATGTTTTGAAAATAATGGTGACAACATATGTACAAATGTGCTTGATACAATTGATATATGGATTGCTATAAGAGGTGTAAGAGCCCCTAGTAAAATGATATTAAAAAATACATCTACCTCTCCGTCTCTCTGCCACCCCGAGTGTGGTGGTGCTCCGACTTCACCATGTCATCTCATAAGACTTTCAGGATCAAGAGAATCCTGGCCAAGAAACAGAAGCAGAATCTGCCCATTCCCCAATGGATTCGAATGAAAACCGGTAATAAAATCAGGTACAACTCCAAGAGAAGACATTGGAGAAGAACCAAGCTGGGTCTGTAAGGAGCCCCCTGAAGGATGGCACGCATGGCCGCATTTTCCCAGGCTCAAATCATGAATTAAGATTTTTGTCCCCATCTGATGAATTGAACTTCAATCGGCAAATAATCTGGTTTATTCCTTGTTTTTTTGCTACCTAATCAAGTTTAACAATAAATAATGTAAGGTTGTTGTTGTGAGAAAAAAATACATCTATACTACTATAATACCTCAAGTAGAAAAAGACAGAAAATGGGGTAAGATGGCCACCATATAACAAGCCCGGGAAGATGTGCTCAGCAACTACCAAAGAGTTTCCACTATGAGAGAGATTCTGCACTTCCTGGTAGCAAGAAATTCAACTTAAAAGCCAAGTTGACCCAAGTTTCTCAAAGTGGAAAGCAGCAAGGCCTGCTGACAGACTCCCCTTTACGGATGAGCAGCAACATGAGTTGCTTCTACAAGCATCGTGATTCTTCGTGGCCCCTGAGAAAAGACAGTCAGCCAGCCAACCCTCTACCTCCCTGGCCTCTAGGGACACAGATAGCTAGCAGATCACTTGGGCAGCTTGGTACACACATGCTCAGTACCCAAGGTACGCTTTGTACCATTTCCCCATCTTCCTCCTCTTTTCCTGCTTTGTTCTACAAGGCATTCCATCCCGTGTGCCAGCGCCGTGATACCGCATACATGTACACACAGACTACTAAAAGAGCAGGAATCCCCACCCACAAGGTAGCTTTATTATATATATTTTTGGATTTTGTACTTTTGTTCTATTTTAATACTCTCTCTCTCTCTTTTTTGATCTCCTACTTCCTCTTCTGGAGTGACTCCACCCTCCTGAGAATCCACATTCCTCCCAGGAAGAGACAGGTCTGTGTATCCCAGCATACCCACTCTAGCATGGGCTTTCCAGGACCTCCTAAGTGCACAGATATGCTCACATTCATTCACATTGCCACAATAGCAGAATCTGGTACCCACAACCAACCCAAGTCTTTTTTTTTTTTTGATCCTTGTACTTCTATCAATTATCTTTCTATTTTCTTGCTGTTCTCTCGTTAAATATCTTTCCATGAAACCTATTAATTGAGATTAACTCTCTGCCCGCAAGTGTCAACTCACAGTGATCCTATAGGACAGGGTAAAACTGTCCGGTGAGTTTCTGAGACTGTAACTGATTATGGGAATAGAAAGTCTCCTTTTTTTTGGCGGAGCAGCTGGTGGTTTTAAAATGTTGACCTTTCGGATTACAACTCAATACATAACCATTATATGACCAGAGCTCCTTATTGTGATTACCCCTCTGAAAATATTTTCCCATTATTTTTGCAAGTCTGTTGGCTTATTCACAGTCACTTATTACTATCATTACTTTATTCTTATCATTACTTTCATTTTATTCTATTTTTCCCAGCCACTATCCCCACTTAGGCACCTTTCCCCTCCTTTTCATTTCACCACTGTATGTTTTCCAGCTCCTATTAGAACTCACCTGTGTCACTAGACAAACTCTACCTCTGTATGACCAGCAGCTCACATACCACAATGCTGAAGAAACAGCAGTCAAGCACAGAAAGCTTCCAAATTCAAGAAAAACAAACATGAACAACCAAGTAGCACTCAAACCAATGGAATAGTCTGAAGATGTGATTGTGAACCACCAGTAACAGAATTCAGAAGAATGATGCTTAGGTCAAGAGATCTGGGGAATGTTCATGAGAAAAACAGAAGAAACTGAGAAACTAAAATCCTTAAACCAAAGGATTCTAGAAGACAAGCAATGAGATAACTGAATTAGGCAACATAGTAAAAGGCTAGAGGAATAAAATGGAAAAGGAAAATAAAATAAATGAGCTTGAAGACAATTACCCTCACGACAGTAGACAAGAGAAGCAATCAACAAAAAACCCCGGAAGCATCCAAATAAATCCTGTAGGACACTATCATAAGAACCCATCTAAGAAAAGAAAAAAGAAAAGAAATGCTGGGAAAAGAACACCACCAAAAAAAAAATCTACAGAGAATAGTACAAGAAACCATGGAAGAAAATTTCAACACACTATTCAACAAGCTGAGAAGAATGGACAACCAAAGAGAAAACATCAAGACATAAAGAAAAGGAGAGAATCTGAGGGCAGCTAGAGAAAAAGGAAAAGTCATCTACAAAGGAAAGTTGATAAGGATAAATTCAGACTTCTCAGCAAAAGACCTGCAGGCAAGAAGACAATGGAATGACATATATACAATTGTGACGGGTGGAAGGGGGGGTGGGGCGGAAGGAAGCCAGCCAAGAATATTATACTGAACAAAAATATCCCTCAAATACAAGGGAGAAATAAAGGTTATTTCCTGAGGAGGAAAAAATAAAGGAATTTTGAATTCAACAATTCATTTTCTCAGGTCACAATGTTATAAAACTGGAAATCAACAACAGAAAGAAAAGGAACAAAAAGACAAACACATGGAGACTGAACAACATACCATTTCAAAATGACTGGACACTAGAGTAAACGAAAACGAGAAATTAAGAAACTCCTTAAAACAAGCAAACCTGTAACACATCATACCAAAAACTCGGATACAACAAATGCAGTTATCTGAAGTCAATTTATAGCAATCAATACACACACGAAATATGAGAGAAATCCAAAACCAATACTAATAAAACACTTCCAAGAAGTAGAAAGAGGGAAACCACATAAGTCCTTCAACAATAAAGGGAAAGAACTAATAAAAATTGAAGCAGAAATAAATGAACTGAAAAATGGGGGGGAAATCAACAAGACAAAAAGTTGGTTATGAAAAGATTAACAAAATCGACAAACTGCTAGAAAACTTAACAAAGGAAAAGAAAGATGCAAATATCTAGAATTTGAGATGAAAAGGGTGCCATCACAAAAGATCCAAATGAAATAAAAAGATACATGTAGAGCAAAAGAAGAATTAGAGGTCACCAAGAGACTTCCAACCAAGAAAGAGTCTAAAGAAGTATGTATGTTGCCTTCACAGGAGAATGCTAGCAAGTATTCAGGGAAGAGCCATAACTAATTCTGTGCAGACTATTCCAAAATATAGAAACTGACAGCAAACTCCCACACGCATTCTATGAAATGAGCATAATCCTCAAAACCTGATCACGATCATTTAGAAAAAATGAAAACAGGAAGTAGATAAGAGTGTCCCTCATCAATATTCTTATTCAACATTGTACTACAATAAACATCTTAGCCAGACAGACAGCAAAAAAATTTTAAAATAAAAGGAATATAATTGGGCAAAAAATAGGTCAAGCTGTCACTATTTGCAGATAGTATGATTTTACATAGTGAGAGCCCCAAGGACTCCACAGAAAGATTGTTGGAAAGTACTAACGAATCTGTTAAAGTAATGGCATACAAGATTAATAAGCAGAAATCAATTTTAATATGCTATTGAAGAGCTCCAAAATAAAAACATCAAGAAAAAAAATTAAAAAAGAGAAAACAATATCATTTATAATATCCATACAAAAGATGAATACCTGGGAATAGACTTAACCAAAGAAACAAAAGACCTGTACAAAGGAAACTACAGAAAAATCAAAATGTGAATATTACTGAAAGCAATAAATCTATAGATAGAACACAATTCTGATCAAAATCATTTTCTTGGGGGCTCATACAGCTCTTATCACAATCTATGCATCCATCCATTGTGTCTAGCACATTTGTTCATTGTTGCCATCATCATTTTCAAAACAATTTCATTCTACTTGAGCCCTTGGCATGGGCTCCTCATTTTTCCCTCTTCCCTTCTTCACGAACTCTTAATAATTCATAAATTGTTATTAATTTTTCATGTCTTACACTGTCCGAGGTCTCTCTTTACCCTCTTTTCTACTGCCCATGCCCAAGGAGGGGTTACATTGTGATCAGTGCCCCCTCTTGTTACCACTACTCTCACAGCTGTCTACAAATGGGTTTGGGGTCTCCAGTCCACCCTCCCCCTCAATCACATCAATAAGGCTTTTTGTTCTGGGTCTTTGATGCCAGATACCTGATCCCTTCGACACCTCTTTATCACACAAGCTGGTGTGCTTCTTCCATGTGGGCTTTGTTGCTTCTTAGAGAGAGTCACTTGTTCATCTTCAAGCCTGTAAGACCCCAGATGCTATATCTTTGCATTGCTGGACACCATCACCTTTCTTCATTACATTTGCTTATGCACCCATTTGTCTTCAGCAATTCTGGCGGGAAGGTTATCACAGAATGCCAGGTGACTAGAACAAAGTGTTCTTGCGTTGAGGGAGTACTTGAGTAGAGGCCCACTTAATTGGACCTTTTGGACCTACTTTCTATCCAGCTCTTGGTAATCCAGGGTGTGTGCTACAGACTCGTGGACTTAATATTGTTCTTTTGAGGCACACAATATCTTTCATAGGCCACACCAGAAAGAATCCTTGTGGAAGCTACATTCACTGGAGTTTGTAAACTGGGCTTTCATTCAAACTCATCAGGAGCCCTTTGATTTAAGACTGAAATTCATCAGTGTGAGAAGATGATGACTGCTATCCCAAGTTATGGAATTGGCAGTTATTGGACTTTGGTTTGACTCTCTGGCCTTCAGGGTGCCTAATGAATGGTGATCCAGGAATACCAAATATTTACTACTTTAATGCTCTTCTTATTTTGTTATGACATGTATTAGTCAGGTATGCATGTTGCTACCTTTTGGAATGAATTTTGTTGAAAGTTTTGTTCCAACATCAACCCTAATTATTTGTGTAAATAGTGTCCAGCCCAGCCTGTGTGATCACGAGGTGTCAATGGGATCAGGTATCAGGCATCAAAAAACAAAAAGTCCTATCACTGTGATGAGTGGGAGTGCGAAATGGGGACACAAAACCCATCTATAGGCAACTGGACATACCCTTACAGAAGGGCCTTGGGGAGGAGACAAACCAGTCAGGGTATAGTATAGTAAAGATAAAACATACAGCTTTCCTCTAGTTCTTTAATGCTTCCTCCCTCCCACTATCATGATCCCAATTCTACCTTACAAATACGGGTAGACCAGAGGATGTACACTGGTACAGACAGGAACTAGAAACAGAGGCAATCCAGGACAGATGACCCTCTGAGGACTAGTAGTGAGAGTGGCGATACCGGGAGGGTGGAGGGAAGGTAGGGTAGAAAGGGGCAAGGGATTATAAAGATCTACATATAAACTCCTCCATGGGGGACAGACAACAGAAAAGTGGGTGAAGGGAGACGTTGGACAGTGTGAGATATGCCAAAATAATAATAATTTATAAATAATCAAGGGTTCGTGAGGGAGGGTGGGGGAAGGAGGGTGAAAATGAGGAGCTGATACCAAGGGCTCAAGTAGAAAGAAAATGTTTTGAAAATTATATGGCAACAAATGTACAAATGTGCTTGACACAATGTATGTATGGATGAATTGTAATAAGAGCTGTATGAGTCCCCCCAGAAAAGATTTTTTAATAAATTGTTCAGAAACTTGAATTTAATCTATATAAGTCAACAATTCGAGCATGAATTGATGTCTGAAACCAGCCTATACTTCTATATGCTTTTCTCAACCGTGTTTTAAATTCTGTATCATTAGCTAAATGAATAACACTATCGTTACCTTATGTCCCAGGAAGATGGTTTGAAAAGTTTTCGTTATCATAAAATGATAATGTTGTTTCTAAAGTGAACCAGAGACATATATAAACCACAGATATGTGAATGGATTTTGTGCTCCCATTTAAATCTAGCCCCAATCTAAGAACTATGAGTTCTTAGGATGTGGCCCTCTTTAATGCTTAAAGAAGTCACTAAAGATATAGGTGCTATAGAAAAAACAAAACAAAAGAGAATGAAAAAACAACAAACAAAGCCAAAGTAATATACTCATAAAAATTATATCTGTTTGTAATTAACAGATAAAAATTTTACTAGTACATTGCTTAGAACACATGGTAGATAAATGGAATCACAGAATGGAATTTTCCCACTTTTTGCAGTCCATTGTATATTCAATATTTGTAAGTCTTAACATTTACAAAAAGTACAAAACAAGGTGATCTATATTAAACATAATGCCTGTGCTATAAATTGTCATCACAAGGTAATTATTTTACTATTGATTCGAACATTTTCTTCATTCAATACTTTTATTGAAGTTCAAAGTATACATTCTTAAGACAATAAATACCTGGCTGTTTTTTCTTAGTATCACAGAGGTACCATCATCAACTTCAAATTCTCCGTAGTCTCTTAGACACCGTACCTGAAAAGAAAATCAGATATTTTATCCAAATTACCTTTTAAAATATGCAGTGATCATAACATGAAGTGGGATTATATAAATGCCCGAACAGTAAAAGTACTGTATTTTATGTGTCTGTTTCCTCCTCTGTGTACTTAGGACCCTTACTATTCCCAGATATTTACTGTGGTCCTAAACCTAAAGATCTCAATTTCCTACGTCACCGGGAAGGGAAACATAAGCTTTGCTAATGTATACATGGATGGTATTACCAATAAGGAAACCAGGGATTTAGATAAAAGGAGACTACATAGTTGGACGTTTTCCTCTCAAACAATGCACTATATTAATCAGAAGGAATAAAAATGAGGGACATAACAGTGGCAAACAAGAAAGAAAAGAGCATTTTACCTCAACTAGATTGACCAGATCCTTCCCATAATCCATCAGGATAAAAGAACATACATCTAAAAACAAACTGTTTTTCTTTTTAACAATTTATTGGGGCTCATACAATTCTTATCACAGTTCATACATATACATACATCAATTGTATAAAGCACATCTGTACAGTCTTTGCCCTAATTATATTTTTCTCTTTTCCTTTTTTACATTTTATTAGGGACTCATACAACTCTTATCACAATCCATACATATACATACATCAATTGTATAAAGCACATCCATACATTCCCTGCCCCAATCATTCTCAAGGCATTTGCTCTCCACTTAAGCCCCTTGCATCAGGTCCTCTTTTTTATTTTTTCCCCCTCCCTCCCCTTTCCCCCCTCCCTCGTGTGCACTTGGTAATTTATACATCGTTATTTTGTCATATCTTGCCCTATCCGGAGTCTCCCTTACCCCCCTTCTCTGCTGTCCCTCTCCCAGGGAAGAGGTCACATGTGGATCCTTGTAATCAGTACCCCCTTTCCAACCCACTCACCCTCCACTCTCCCAGCATCGTCCCTCACACCCTTGGTCCTGAAGGTATCATCCACCTTGGATTCCCTGTACCTCCAGCCCTCATATGTACCAGTGTACAGCCTCTGCCCTATCCAGCCCTGCAAGGTAGAATTCGTATCATGGTAGTTGGGGGGAGGAAGCATCCAGGATCTGGAGGAAAGTTGTGTTCTTCATCGGTACTACCTCGCACCCTAATTAACCCATCTCCTCTCCTAAACCCCTCTATGAGGGGATCTCCATTGGCCGACACTTGGGCCTTGGGTCTCCACTCTGCACTTCCCCCTTCATTTAATATGGTATATAAATACATATATACATATACACACATGTACACATACATACACACATATCTTTTTTTTTTTTTTGCATAATGCCTTATACCTGGTCCCTTGGCACCTCGTGATTGCACTGGCCGGTGTGCTTCTTCCATGTGGGCTTTTTTGCTTCTGAGCTAGATGGCCGCTTTTTTACCTTCAAGTCTTTAAGAACCCAGACACTATCTCTTTTGATAGCCAGGCACCATCAGCTTTCTTCACCACATTTGCTTATGCACCCATTTGTCTTCAGCGATCCTATCATGGAGGTGTGCAGTCAATGATATGATTTTTTGTTCTTTGATGCCTGGTAACTGATCCCTTCGGGACCACTCGATCACACAGGCTGGTGTGTTCTTCCATGTGGACTTTGTTGCTTCTGAGCTAGATGGCCGCTTGTTTATCTTCAAGCCTTTAAGACCCCAGTCACTACCTCTTTTGATAGCCGGGCACCATCAGCTTTCTTCACCACATTTACTTGTTCACCCACTTTGGCTCCAGACGTTGTGTCGGGAGAGTGAGCATCATAGAGTTCCAATTTAATAAAAGGAGATATTCATGCATTGAGGGAGTGAACAAACTGTTTTTCAAAGGAAATCAAGTCTTCCAATCTCTTGTTTCTCAGGAATACTTAAAAATACATTTAAAAGATTCAGTTTCATGCTCTTTCATTTTGCTTACACAGTAACTTAGCAATCAATTAATTTTCATTTAGTATTTTAAAAATAAAACAAAATTTATGGAAGATGGAATGTTAGATTACATTAAGATGCTTGAAATTAAAGTGCCAACATCCAATCATTTTTGACCTATAAAATGTAAGCTTAATATAGTTCAGCTCACACATCACTATTACCTTAAAACTGTGAATCAAAGTTTGTTGCAGAGAGGGCACTATAAGCATTTCCATACTCCTGTCCCTCTATAGCAGTGTTTCCCAAAGTGGGGATACTGCAATGATCCAGGAGGAGTACAAAGCAGATAGCTACACTTTATCCTGGAGTATAGGCTATTGTATAAAAGTTTTTAATTTTACACACACACACACACACACACACACCATAGTGAATGAAGGGGTAAGTGCAGCGTGGAGACTCAAAGCCCATTTGTCGGCCACTGGAGATCCCCTAATAGAGGGGTTTAGGAGAGGAGATGGGTCAGTCAGGGTGCGATGCAGTACCGATGAAGAACACAGCTTTCTCCCAGATCCTGGATGCTTCCTCCCCCAACTACCATGATCCGAATTCTACCTTGCAGGACTGGATAGGGCAGAGGTTGTACACTGGTGCATATGGGAGCTGGAGGCACAGGGAATCCAGGGTGGATGATAACTTCAGGACCAATGGTATGAGGGGCAATGCTGGGAGAGTGGAGGGTGAGTGGGTTGGAAAGGGGGAACTGATTACAAGGATCCACATGTGACCTCCTCCCTGGGAGATGGACGGCAGAGAAGGGTGAGGGGGGGGGGTAAGGGGGGGGGTAAGGGAGACTCCGGATAGGGCAAGATATGACAAAATAACAATGTATAAATTACCAAGGGCACATGAGGGAGGGGAGAAAAAAAAGAGGACCTGATGCAAAGGTAAAGTGAAGAGCAAATGCTTTGAGAGTGATTAGGGCAAAGAATGTAGGGATGTGCTTTATACAATTGATGTATGTATATGTGTGGATTGTGATAAGAGTTGTATGAGCCACTAATGAAATGTAAAAAAAGAAAGAAAAAAAAAAAGAACACAGCTTTCCCCCGGATCCTGGATGCTTCCTCCCCCCAACTACCATGATCCTAATTCTACACTGGTGCATATGGGAGCTGAAAGCACAGGGAATCCAGGGTGGATGATAACTTCAGGACCAATGGTATGAGGGGCAATGCTGGGAGAGTGGAGGGTGAGTGGGTTGGAAAGGGGGAACTGATTACAAGGATCCACATGTGACCTCCTCTCTGGGAGACGGACGGCAGAGAAGGGTGGGGGGGCGGGGGGTAAGGGAGACTCCGGATAGGGAAAGATATGACAAAATAACAATCTATAAATTATCAAGGGCTCATGAGGGAGGGGGGGCAAGGGAGGGAGGGGGGAAAAAAGAGGACCTAATGCAAAGGGCTTAAGTGGAGAGCAAATGCTTTCAAAATGATTAGGGCAAAGAATGTAGGAATGTGCTTTACACAATTGATGTATGTATATGTGTGGATTGTGATAAGAATTTATGAGCCCCTAATAAAATGTAAAAAAAATGATTAGGACAAAGAATGTACAGATGTGCTTTATACAATTGATGTATGTATATATATGGATTGTGATAAGAGTTCTATGAGCCCCTAATAAAACAATTAGGAAAAAAAACAGGCCCAAAGAACAAAAGAAAAAAGGGTTAGCAATATATATACATAAATTAAAATATCTATAAAGAGATTCTATCACAGCCCTCTAGTTGATTCTAACTCACAATGACCCTATATT